>NW_007258809.1:813896-925314 GCF_000164805.1 Carlito syrichta
GGAGAGACCTCGTCTCTACAATAAAAACCAAAAAATTATCCAGGCGTGGTGGCACAAGCTTGTAGTTCCTGCTACTTGGAAGGCTAAGGTAGAAGGATTGTCTGAACCCAGGAGTCAAGGTTGCGGTGGCCGTGAGCATGCCACTGTACTCTAGTTTGGGCGACAGAGTGATACTTTGACTCAAAACAACAACAGCAACAACAACAACAAAAACCCCACCAAAAAAACCCCAAAACAAAGATGAGTTGTACGCACACTCAGGTCTGAGAAGCTAGACATTCCAGCTTACCTCCATAGATTGTAACTTAACTTAATTGGTTTGGGATGGGGCTGGCCCATGCATCTATATTTTCAAAAACCTTTCCAGGTAACTTTACCTAGTAGTCTGGGTAAGGACCACTGGCCTCAGTGTTCTCTAGAAACCCGTGGAATGGAAAAGATGGAGGAGAGCAAAGGATGGAGAGGCCCAGCTCTGCCACTAATAAGCTATGTGAACTTGGGCACATCACTCAAGGTCAAGTGAAGAAAGCCGATTAGATCAGCAGTTGACAAAGCCCAGGGTCAGAAAATACACATTCCTGGATCCAACGAATGACGATTCCCAGAGCTAGACCTGAGGAATGAGCATTCTTACAAGTTTCATAGGAAATCCTCAGGCAGCTGTCTACCATGGGTTTTTGGAATCAGTGAACTAGGAGACCTCTAAATCTCTTCCTCTAAAATCCTATGACCTTGGAGGGGGAGAATTTTGCCCCAGGTTCTAAAAGGAATGATAAATATGTGTTAGTGTAGGATAGTTAAAACATTTTGACTGCAGTGCAACTGGCAGTAAGAAATAAAAGTACTTTTCATGAAGACTGTATATTGTATAAATATCTCCCAAATAGGAATTTCATAGAACATTGCCTTTTCTTACTGTGTGATTCACTCTATTTTCTTCTCTTCTCTCTCTCTCTTTTTTTTTTATTGAGTTGGAGTCTCACTCTGTCGCCCAGATTGGAGTGTGGTGGCACGCTCCCAGCCACCACAACCTCGACTTGCTGGACTCCGGCGATTCTTCCGCCTCAGCCTTCCAAGTAGCTGGAACTACAGGCACGCGCTACCACGCCCGGCTAATATTTTTGATTTATTGTAGAGATGAGGTTTCACTCACCTCGGCAATTCACTCACCTCGGCCTCCCAAAGCGTGGGATTACAGGCTGAGCCACTGAGCCCGGCCTCTGTTTTCTTTTACCTTTTTTTTTTTGAGATGGGGTCTCTCTCTGTTGCCCAGACTGGAGTACAATGGAATGCAACGGAGTGATCATAGCTCACTGTAACCTCAAACTCCTGGGCTCAAGCAATCCTCTGGCCTTGGTCTCCCAAAGTGCTGGGCTTATAGATGTGAGCCACTATGTTTAGTCCTTTTCTTTTAAATGCGTTGCTCTGTTGATCCACCCATGGGTTGAGATAATTTGAAAAACCTAGTGTGGACAATTTCTGAGTCAAGAACGATGGCTTTATCAGGGCCAGAAACCCCATAACTATAAGTACACCCTGGCAGAGGCTTTATAGTATCATGCTAACCAGCCTAGTGCAGAAAGGAGCCAGGGGGCTGCTGATCACAAGATGTGAAATGACAACAAAGGAACACTGAGGAAGATGGAAATGAGTAAGGAGATTGGTGGAAGACTGAGACTCCAGGCTGAGAGGTTTAGCAATTGCTACAGAGGTAATGTGCACTCACGATGGCTTTTGAAGCAGGGAAGATGCACAGAACATTTAACACAGTGGGTCTCAGCACTGGGCGAACATCTGAATTGCTTGGGGAGCTCTCACAAAATACCAATATCCACTTTCAAAGATGCTAAACCTCTAACCCCAAAGTTTCCCAAGTTATTAGATTATGCAGTCAGGATGGAAAGCCACTGATGCAAAAGTCAGTTAAAGAGGCAAGGTCTCGCCGGGCTCAGTGGCTCAGCCTGTAATCCCGCGCCTTTGGGAGGCTGAGGTGAGTGGATTGCCTGAGCCCGCGGGTTCGAGACCTGCCTGGGCAGCGAGACCTCATCTCTACAATAAATCAAAAAATCAGCCGGGCGTGGTAGTGCATGCCTGTAATTCCGGCTACTTGGAAGGCTGAGGCGGAAAGATCACCAGAGCCCAGCAGGTTGAGGCTGGGGTGGCCGGGAGTGGCCACTGCACTCCAGTCTGGGTGACAGAGTGAGATTCCAACTAAAAAAAAAAAAAAAAAAAAGAGGCAGGGTCTCCAGGTGCGGTGGCTCATTCCTGTAATCCCAGCACTTCGGGAAATCGAGGAGGAAGGATAGCATGAATCCGGGAGTTCAAGACTAGCTTGGACAACATCATGAGACTTAATCTCTACAAAAAATAAAATAGAATAAAAATTTTAAAAAATTAGCTGGGTGTGGTGTTGCACACCTATAGTTCCAGCTATTTGGGAGGACAAGTCAGGAGGACCACTTGAACCCAGGAGTTGGAGGCTGTGGTGAGCTGTGATTGTACCACTGCATCCCAGTCCGGGTAACAATTTGAGACCCTAACTTAAAAAAAAAAAAAAAAAAAGGCTCATGCCTGTAATTCCAGCACTTTAGGAGCTAAGGTGGGAAGATTGCTTCAGCCTAGGAGTTTGAAACCAGCCTGGGTACCATAGCGAGATCTTGTCTCTACAGAAAATTAGCCAGGTGTGGTGGCATGTACCTGTAGTCCTAGCTACTCTGGAGGCAGAGGTGGAAGGATTGCCTGAGTCCAGGAGGTCAAGACTGTGGCGGGCCATGATCATAACACTACAATCCAATGTGGGTAGCAGAGTGAGATCCCTACTCAACAAAAATAAAAATAAAGGCAGGGTCATGCAACACCAAAATTGTGGGCTCTGGGGTCCCTATACTTCTAAAGTTTCCTGTGAATGAAATGGGGATAACAGCAACCACCTTAGTGCTTTGCTGTGAGGATTGAGTTACATATACAGGCAGCTGCTTAACCAAAGGTTGCTCCATTGTTAACCCTTCCTCTGGACCAATAAGAACACCAAGCCCCGGAAAGCAGGTCCAAGTTCACGCAGCTAAGCAGTGGCAGAGGAGGATGAGGGAGACTCAGCAATAGATGCCATTCTAGTGTACTGTAGGATCTCCTCTGAGTTCTGGAAGAGCCAGGGAAGGTCTCGTATGCTAGGACTAATCTGAATCCAACTAGGAGGACCCCAAATGACCAAATGGCCACTTCCATACTTCCCCCACTGAGCTTCCGCCAGAGCAATGGGCCAACAGAGAGCCCCTCACACAGAATAAACCCTTAGTTTTCTTTACCTAAGAACCAGGTTACAGTCCCTCCTCATAACATTCTGCAGGTGTGGCTTTTTTCAACACATTGCTGATGCTGTTTGATTTTGACACATTTAAGCCGGATGTTCTTTTCTGATTGAAGTAATGAAATAGATGCCTCTGTGGTGCAAAAGCACTCAGAAAATGGTTTTTTGCCTCATATGGAAGGTGAGTGGGAATGGGAAGAGAAGGGTGATGGAATGGCCAGCTGAAAGGTAGTTTTAGCAATTCAGACATAAGGGCTTGAGGAATTGTGAGTGTTTCCTCCCAAAGATGTTGAGATCCTAACCCCCAACACCTATTTGGAAATCGAGTTTTTGCAGATGTTCAAATAAAGGAAAGGTTAGTAGGGTGGGCCCCAGTCTAATATGACTGTGTCATTGTGAAAGGGAAATGTGGACACAGAGACAGACAAGCACAGGGATAGCCCACGTGAAGATGAAGGCTGAGATCAGGGTGATGCATCCACAAGCCAAGGAGCACCAAAGGTTGCCTGCAAAGCATCAGAAGCTAGGAGAAAGGTATGAGACAGACTCTTTCTCTCACAGCTCTCAGAAGGAACCAACCCTGCTGACACCTTGATCTTGGACTTCTAGCCTCCAGAGCTGTGGGACAAATGTCTGTTGTTTAAGATATCCAGATTGTGGTACTTTGTTATGTGAGCCCCAGCCAACCAATGCAGTGAGTATCAGATCCTTGTTCAAAGGACACATTGTCATGTACAGAGGCAGAGAGCCCCAATAGTCTCCTTTGAAGAGCCAGAACTTCAGAAGAGTAAGCATGCTCTGTCCCACCCGTGACTCTTAACCTCCAGTCGAGATGCCTGGCTTTGTCTGCTGCAGGGGGCTGGCCTTGAAATACAGCTTATGATCTAATTTCAAGATTACCAGGTTCTTTGTTGATGTTCTCAAATATGCCTGCATGGGAGCAGAAACTGGTGGCAATTTTCATGGGACCCTCTCATCAGTACAGCAGGTGCCAACTCTTACCTAGTGCTTAATATACACCAGGTACCTTTCTTTTTCTTATTTTTTTAGTTCGGAAAATATAGTTTATTTAGAAAGTAAATTGGAGAGAGGGAGAGAGAGAGAAAGACAGATAGACAGACAGACAGAGAGCTATTCATCTCTCCAACGTAGTGGAGGGGGCCAAAGCTAGGAAATGTGGCGGCCATAGCTCAAAGAGACACGTGGCCACACCAGAGTTTAACAAAGCAATGGTGAAGAGAGAGAGAGAGAGAGAGAGAGAGAGAGAGAGAGAGAGAGAGATTCATCTCCCCAAGGTAGGGGAGGGGGCCAAAGCTAAGAAACCATGGTGGCCATAGCTCAGAGAACACATGGCCTGGCCAGTGCTTAACACAACAATGGCCCACCAGGCACTTTTCTAAGTGCCTTATGGAGATAAACTCATCTAATTTTCACAACAACCCTATCATGCAGGTACTATGTTTATGTTCCTTTTACAGAGGAGAAAATGGAGATGCAGAGCGGTAAAGTGACTTTCCCAAGGCTGTACAACTAGAAATGCTGGAGCTGGGATGTTGACCCCAGGTGATCTGGTTCTGGAGTTCGTGCCCTTAAACACTACAAAAATGGCTATCCCTTGCTGAGGGCTTACCCCGGGCAGGCATTGCTCCAAATACTGATATTATTAAACTATTTCACATGTACAACCATGTATCTAAGCTTTCAGACTGTGTATTTTTCCACGTCCATACTTCCAGGGAAGCTATTTTAATTTTATTTATTTATTTATTTATTTTTGAGTTGGAGTCTGACTCTGTCGCCCAGACTGGAGTGCAGTGGCCGCTCCCGGCCACCGCAGCCTCGACCCGCTGGGCTCCAGGAATCCTTCCGCCTCAGCCTTCCAAGTAGCCGGAACTACAGGCGTGCGCTACCATGCCTGGCTAATTTTTTTTTTTGATTTATTGTAGAGATGAGGTCTCGCCAAGTTGCCCAGGCGGGTCTCGAACTCACGGGCTCTCGCAATCCACTCACCTCAGCCTCCCAAGGCGTGGGATTACAGGCTGAGCCACCGAGCCCGGCTAATATTAATTTTAAATAATTAAAAAAAAGGCCCGACAACTTACTCACGCTTTCCATACACATAAACACATACAGGAGATGTGGTCCCTCCTACAAAACAGGTTGCTGGCTGGTGATCTTACAGCTACTTCTGGTGGATGTCTCCCAGCATCCAGATACCTGCCTATTCTCCTCTCAAGACACTTATGGTCACCCCAACTTCCAGTCCTTATCTTTCCAGCTAAAATTATAAACTGAGGCTAGGCGTGGTAGCTCACGCCTATAATCCTAGCACTTTGGGAGGCTGAGGCAGGAGGATTGCTTGGGCCAAAGAGTTCAAGGCCACTAGGGGCAACATAGCAAGACTTTATCTCTACTAAAAATAATAATAATAAATAGAGTGAATGCTTCTTTGGGGGCAGCCAAACCTTCTTCTTTTTTTTTTTTTTGAGTTAGAGTCTCACTCTGTCGCCCAGACTGGAGTGCAGTGGCCGCTCCCGGCCACCGCAGCCTCAACTCGCTGGGCTCTGGCTATCCTTCCACCTCAGATGTCCAAGTAGCTGGAACTACAGGTGCATGCTACCATGCCTGGCTAATTTTTTTTTGTTTATTGTAGAGATGAGGTCTCGCCAAGTTGCCCAGGCGGGTCTCGAGCCCGCGGGTTCAGGCAGTCCACTCACCTCAGCCTCCCAAAGGCGCGGGATTATAGGATGAGCCACCGAGCCTGGCTCAGCCAAACCTTCTAAGATCAAGCTCATTACTTTTCAAACTACAATTCAAAGGGTCTTTTACTCTCTCAGCCAGAGATGAGTGGGAGCTGGTGGCCCTGGGCTCTCGGCTTCTGTATGTGATGTATATTGTGGCATAAAACAATTACTCTAGATTTACTGAGAGAGTCAGACAGAAGAAGGAGGAGCAGGAGACCCACATGGAGGAGGAGAAGGAGGACAGACAGGAAATAAAGAAAAGAGAGGAGAAAAAACCAGGAATGATTGTGCATCTGTGACAGGGACTGGGGCCAGGTACTCGGCACATGGTTCCTACAGTCAGTGGCTCAGAGTGGTTGGCAGCGTGCTGCACAAAGCCAGATCTGAACCCAGCAATCCTTCGGGGGCACCTGAGTGAGGGTCACAGGATCACAGGGAGGCTGCTGTCTTGCTCAGCAGTTCTCCTGAGAAGCAAGTGCCCTCAAGGAGAATCCATGGTAGTTTAAAGAGGCAGCTTGCACTCCTCTGACCATCACCATCCTGTCTGTAAAGTGAAGAGAGTGAGGGCTCCGAGGTTCCATGTACCCCTCAGGGCGACACCCGGAACGCAGCTGCCATTCCTGAAGCAGTGACTCACTGTGCTGAATGTTACACAGCCGTAGTGCATAGCGGGGGGCGGCCCAGGCGGAGCCCATGCTCACGTATTGGGCCTTCTGACCCACCAGCCGTAAATGCTGAAAATGCCAAATGTGGCACAGCTTCCTTTTAGAATCAGCCAGCGAAACACCCTGGTGGTGTTTCCTGCTTCCTTCCAAATCTGCTCGCTAACTTATGAGGAAATAGATCTTTCCGCTCCAGTAACAACACAATTGGGCTTTGCATCTGTGAAAATTATGCTCTAGAATGACAGCAAGCCTGAGCATTAATCAAGTATCAATCACTGACATGAGTGGAAAATAGAGCTGGCGTCTTTACTCAAGCCTTGTTTTAAGCAATGCAAAGCGAAGCAAGGACTGATTGCGGAGAAAACCCTTTTGCAGGGTTGCGACAGCACGGTAGAATGGGGAGGGTTGTGAGCTTGGAGGCCAAGGTCTGGTCCCATCCCCAGCTCTGCTGTGCTCCCTGGGCTCAGTTTTCCCATTTGTAAAACAAAATAAATGTCGTCATCACCTCTCAGGTCACTGACAGGTTAAGTGAGAGAACGAATCCCTACACAGAAGCATGATCTATTAGACAGACTCACAATAACTGGGGAGACGAACTCTACTGGGAAAAGGAGGTCTTGACTTGCCCAAGGGTTAGCTTAAAGTGGATGTAACATGTGCTGTGTCCATATAGGGGGAATATTCTGTTTTCCTTCCCATTCAGGTTTCTGGGCTGCTCAGTCCGGGTCCGCACAAAAGGTTTCCTTGTGTCTGCAGTACCGTCCTCATCTCCCTCTGCATTCACTTCTTACTTCCTTAAAAAGGTCTTCCAACCCCAAATGCAAAAACCAGAACTGAATCACAAGGAAGCATCAGGTAAACCAAATCCAGGGACATTTTACAGAATTCAGGGCTGGCATAGTCAAAATTGTGAAGGCTATGAGTGACAGAGACTTGAAGAGACATGACAATCAAATGTAATGTGTAACACAGGGTTTAAAACTTTTTTTGCTATAAAGGCTGATTGGCAAAATTTAAATAAGGTTGTATCAATGATGTTAGTTTCCAGATTTCGATAATTAGTTATGTAAGGAAGTATTTTTGTTTTTAGAAAATACACATTGAAATATCAAGGGGTAAAGGGACACAAAATTTGCAATTTACTCTCAAATAGGTCAAATAAAAATTATAAATATATACAAATATATTTAAAATATATACATAAGGTCAGGCACGGGGCTCATGCCTGCTACCCCAGTATTTTGGAAGGCTGAGGTGAGAGTATTGCTTGAGACCAGGAGATTGAGACCAGCCTGGGCAATATAGTGAGACTTCGTCTCTACAAAAAAGTTTAAAAATTCACCAGGTATGGTGACATGTGGCTTTAGTCCGGAATACTCAGGAGGCTGAGGTGGGAGGATACCTGAACCCAGGAGGTCAAGGCTGTGATGAGCTGTGACATTGCACTCCAGCCTGGGTGACAGAATGAATAAACACACACACACACACAAAATACACACACATCAATGTGTATACACACATACACACACACATATGAATATAGGGGAGGGAGTATTTGGATGATTTCACAACTTTTCTGTAAGTGTGAAATTACCTTCCTCTCACAAGCAAAGCCCACTACAACTGATCACACTGTTTCCCCTTTGACTTTGTGAATGTCCATGTCATGTATTTTCTCATGTAGGCAGTGTATAAGAATTCCTTTTGTACCCTCATACCACTTGACTTACAGGCAAATAACGTGACAGCTGGAAGGATCCTCAGAGACCACCTTGTTTCAACTTTCCAGACGGGGCCACAGCTGTTGCACCCACCCCCAGCTGATTCGTGCTCGAGCTGCCCTGGATTCTAGGCACCCCTTCTTCTACCTCCTATTGCATAACCGTGTGATATGCTGGGCAGCAAAGGTGTGACAGCACATTGGTCCCCTGAGAGGGGGCAGAAGGCCCTGGAGTCCATGTCTTTCTTCCTGTCCACCCAGAAGGGACTGTGATGTAAAACACGTGGAGAAGCTGTTCTGATCATCTGTTCCCAGGGCTCTAAGTAATACCTGTATGTGAATGGGTCTCAAATTTGTCTCTCCGACCCCGGGCATTGCGTGGAGTCCCATATCCAACTGCCAACTCTTCGTCACTCACTTGGCACCTCGAACATAGCGTGTCCAAAACCAGATGTTGGGTTTCTCCCGTCCCCTGCATTTCCTCATCTCCAGGTCAGCTTCCCCTCCATCCCAATTACTCAGGCCAAAACCCGAGGATCACCCTAACCTCCTGTTGTTCTCTCACACCTCGCATCCAAACTACCAGCAAAACATATCCAGAATCTGGCTTTTCTTCAGTTCCACCACCACCAGCCCAATCCAGGCCACCAGGATTTCTCACCTGGACTTCTACAAGCACCTTGTGACTGGTGTCCCGTTCCCATCTTTCCCTCGTCTACACTGTGTTCCCCCTTCAGCAACCAGAGTGAGCCTATCTCTCCCTGGCTCAGAACCGTCCAAGGGCTCCATGTTACTCAGAATAAAATCTGCATCCTACAAAAGTTTAACAGACTGGGCCCCTCTCTGATGGTCAACCACTGTCCTTACGTTCTTAACTCCTCATGGTTCCAGCCTTGTGTGGTCCCAGGAGCCTGAGGAGCCCCAGCTTCAGGGTCTGTCCCCTGCTGCACTCTCCCCAGAGACCTTTGGCCAAGTATCCTCAAGGCCTTCTCTGATTCTCTTCCGTAAAAGAGCCCTCTGCCCTTCCTGTGCTGCCTTTTCTTCACCTGGTGTCATGCATGTCTTGGTCCACTGTCTATATCCCTCATAGAAACAAAGAACTGAGTACCACATGTTCTCACTTACAAGCAGACCCTGAATATTTATCATAATAAAAAAGGCTTTGGTAGTAATGGGATGCTACCAGAGAAGGGATGGAGGAGGGGGACACATAACAACAATAAGGGTACCTGATCTCAAATCAGGCAAAGTGGGGACCAGAGGAAGATCCAAACTTTACCTGTACAATGAGCAGTTATGTACCTAATCCTAAATTGTACCCATTTTTAAAATAAAAAAAAAAATTTAAAAAAGGGAAAAACTGTATCCCTCAAAAGTTTCTAGAGACAGAAAATCTTTCAAGTTCCTTCTGTACACCAGAACTGCTTGGCATTTAATAGGAGCTCAAATATATACTGTACTTATTAAATTAATGAAAGGTCAGGCACAGTGACTCATGTCTGTAATTCCAGCATTTTGGGAGGTTGAGGCAAGAGCCCAGGGGTTTGAGACCAGACCGGGAAATTTGGTGAGGCCTCATCTCTACAATAAATTAAAAAATTAGCTGGGCATGGTGTCACACGCCTGTGGTTCCAGCTACTTGAAAGGCTGAGGTGGAAGGATTGCCTGAGCCCAGCAGGCCAAGGCTGTGGTGGCCATGAGAGTGTCACTGTACTCTAGCCTGGGTGATCGAGTGAGACTTCTACTCAAAAAAAAAAAAAAAATTAATGAATGCATTATTAAGTCAAAAAGAGTAAAGCAGGACAATGTATATATTACATGACCAGTGATTTAAAAAAGAAAAATATACACATCAACATTTATTTTTGGAAGGATTTATCAGCCTAGGCTTCTGGGAGGGTGGCTGGTGCAGGACTGAAGGGAGACTTTTCACTGCATACTCTTTTGGTACCTTTTGAATTTTGTAGTAGGTGCATGTATTATCTAGTCAGTGAATTTAAAAAAATAGATAAACATATGTATAACTGTGATATTACAAAATATATAGTATTTGGTCTTCAAACGCATTTTCTGGCATACAATTCCTGAAATCCATAGAAACTCCAAAGTGATGTCTTTCTGTGTGCTACTGAGTCGACTGCTGGCTGGCAGGGCTGGGTAGCTTCAGGTTGGGGACTGGTCATCAAGGCCAAGGCAGGATTAGAGGGCTGAGACTTTCAGCCCTACCTCACAAGCTCCAGTTAGGGGAGAGGGGTTGAAGGTTGAGTTGATTACCAATGGCCAATGGCTTATCAATCGTGTCTATGTAATGGAGCCTCCACAAAATTCCACAAAGACAGGGTATGCAGAGCTTCCAGGCAGCTGAATGTGTGGAGGCTGGCCAGAAGGTAAAGAATAACTCATCCACGTGCCAGGAGAGTGGTGTACCCCAATTCCATGGGGACAGAAGAGCCTGTGCTTGAGATCCTTCCAGACTTTCATTGACCTAATAAAATATTCTTTGCAATCGACTGGTAAGTAGAAGTGTTTTCTTGAGTTCTGTGAGCCGTTCTAGTGAATTAAATGAACCCAGTGAGGGGGTCGTGGGAACCTAAACTTGAAGCCTACTGGTCAGAAGCTCCAAAGGCTCATACTTGGCGACTGGTGTCTGACAAGGAAGAAAGTCTTGTGGGACTAAGTCCCCAACCTAGGGGACCTAAAGCTATCTCCAGGTAGACTGTGTTGGAATTGAATTAGAGGACACCCAGTTGTTGAATAGGGAACATGTGGAGTGTGGTTTTCTTTCCCACACACACACTCAACTCCAAAGTCCAGCTGTGTGGGAGCCGTGACTTAATCAGGCAAGTCAGGCTTGAGGACCTTGGACTGTTCTCTGTTGGACCTGTTAACGTTGCTGGCCATTCATAATCCTGATAAGATGATTACGAGAAGATATATTCACAGCAGACTCAGCCTGCACTTGTGAGAAGGCACTGAGAGTTGCGGCAGGCAGAGCGCTGGAGGTGAGATGCTTAGAAGAATGGTCTAGCTTCCTCTCTACCTGTGGGACCCTGGGCAATTCACCCATGTGGCCTCAGTGGGTCTTAGGTTCCTCTACTGCAATAACAGGCTGGGGGTGATGACTCATGCCTGTGATCCTAGCACTTTGGGAGGCCAAAGCAGGAGGACTGCTTGAGCCCAGGAGTTTTAGACCAGCCTGGGCACACATGGTGAGATCTCGTTTCTAATTATAAATAAAAAACTAAAGAAAGAAAGGGTTGGGGAGGTTGGATCGGTCATCTTGGAGGCCTCCTTCCAGCAATAGTGTTCTGTAGCTCTGTTTGATTGGATGTTACCTATTGGACCTCACAAGTGGACAGATTCCATGCCACACCCTCAGAGATCCACGCAGACATAGCACTGACATAGCACTGTTGCAGGAATCCTCCTGACAGCCAGTGACCCAAGTAGGAGTCTCTTGGTTACCTGAGCCTGGGGACAAATGAGCCAAAGAGCAGAAGCTCACCCGCCTACTTCCAGAGCCTTCAGCCTTGGGCCTGTGGTTTGGGGCTTTTGCATTCTGTGCCTCTGCCAAGCAAAGCTCTTTGGGGAGTTGCCACACACGAGTTGAGCCAAACAGTCCTCGGAGCCAGGCGTGAACAGGGCTGCCAGTGTCTCTGGAGGTGGGCCCACCCCAGAGACCCAGAAGTTTGTCAGGTGGTTCCATGAGCCAGCAGGGCAGACCAACTAAAGAGAACTTTCCTTTCCTGAAATGCCAGCAAGAAAAAAACCGTGAAAGATAAGAGCTTTCAGCGCATTTGGGGAAAGGCCCTGTGTTGAGGAGGAAGGTGAGAGGTGGGAGACAAGATGCTTGGGCAATGATGCTCAAATTACCTGCATAATGGGAAGGAAGGAAATGGCATGGATGCACAGAGGATTCATCTCTCACTTTGGAATTTGTTTTCCTTATTAGATTTGTCTTGACTTTTTTTACTTTAATTTTTGAGTTGAGGTCTCACTTTGTGGTCGATCACATCGATCTTCCCACCTCAGCCTCCAGAGTAGCTGGGACTACAGGTGTGCACCACTAAGCCAGGCTAATTTTTTGATTTTTTTTGTAGAGACAAGATCTTGTTATGTTGCCCAGGCTGGTCTTGAACTGTTATACTCAAGCAATCCTCCCACCTTGGCCTCCCAAAGTGCTAGGATTATAGGCATGAGCCACCGGGCCTGGATGTCTTGACCATTTTAAACTGAGACCAAGGTTAAGATTGATTTAGATTCTGTCTGCACAGGCCAGGGGGTCAGTGAAAAGATGTTTGGAGGTGTTTTGGGTTTCAGAGGGAGTTGCCGCAGGATCTAATAATTTTCTGTAGATAGTCCTCAAAATAGAGTTTAGGGCATAGTTACGATACGGGTTGAGTAAGAATGGGTAAGGTTATCATACTGCAAGTTAGACAAGAATGGGAAAGAAAGAGTGCCTTTCAAAAGAAGCTCAGCAATGACTTTGGTTTGATTTTCTTAAACCATGCTTCTAAGTCTAATTCTGCCTTCCTTTTGAAAGTTCGAGAGTTCTAGTCTTTGGAGTTGTCCCTGGGGGGTGGGAGTGAGGGGGCGGAGGTGCACAATACTGTCACACTCAGCAGAGTACTACTGAAAGAGGTTCTGAGAGTTCTACCCCTGGATATTAAAGAAGGCACGAACCAGCATCAGGCGAGTGGATTTACATCTGGGGAGTGTCAGATCACTCGTGGGGCTTCTGACTTGACAGGTCTGGGGTAAAGTCTCTACTTCTTTATTTCAAAAAGCCCCAAGATGACTGTAATTCAACCCAACTGTCTGTTATCACCCCGTTACTCTCTGCCCCGGGCCCAAAGCCACTGCTGAGAATCCCTGCTGGCCATGTTCTGGACACTTACTGCCTAACATACAGACGAGCCTGTGAAATTTCTTTCCGCACTATACATGCAAAATCTTAATGCACCTATAATACCCCACAGGAACCTGCTAGGTCTTCAAAATAGGAGTACTGGGGCTTCCTTTTTTTATTTTTACTCATTCAAATGCACTCAGCACCGAGGGCAGACCACAGGCATTTTAGAAAGAAGTTGAGGTTGAAAAGTCTGTCTGAACTTCAAAGGCAGGTTAGTCCCCACTTCCAGCCCCAAGGCCTGCTCTATTGTTAACCAGTTTGTGTTTCAAATGTGAGCCATTAAATATGAAGGATCATAAAATTGCAGATTTGTAACTGAACTTTTAAAAAATGTTACTTTCACCAACGGATCTTTTCCAAGTCTGTAGAGTATCCCTCACTGCTCTTCAAAATACAGCCCTAACTCTTGGCAAGTTGGGCTTTTCCTCAGTTTGGCATTCAAAGCTTTCCATGACCTGGCCCCAATTTGACCCTCCAAACTAGCTCCTCTCTCCCCACCTGCAACCCACTCCTATCACTTCAGGTTGACTGGCTGCCTCACCGCGTCATATTCTTCTTCCATGTTGTAATAACTTCATAGGACTGTAGCCCTGGATCATGGATAAGTCTTGACTTAACGACTCCCAAGTTGCAGAACATTTTTCTATTTCCCTTCTCTGTATTTTTCCAGGAAGCGTGCAAGGAATCACCTAGTCCAGTGGCTTTCAGCTGGGATATGGGATTGTTAGGAGTGGGAAGGGAGGAGGTGGAGGTGCTAAACATTTTTTGAGTTACAGCATGCACACAGGAAAAGGCACAAATCACACGTGTGCCACCGGCTGCCTTTTCACAAACAAAACACCTCCATGTAACCAGCATCTGGATCCCAGAAACAGCACTAGCAGCACCCCAGAGAATGTGGGGTAAGGGAGGCTTTTTAAAAAGGTCTCACTTTTGGATCCAATCATTTGATATTCTGATTTATGGATCTGCGGTGAAGCCCAGCAATTTGCCTTTTTAAGATTCTCCTCAGGCTTCTCCCACGTACCAGTAGACTTGAGGACTACTGATTGCCCAAGGGCTTTCAAAGGGTGTCCCTTAGGCATCTACTTGAGGGGATGGAGGAGCCAACAGATCTGCCTTCCCTTCAGTCCAAGTGGCTTGGATCTCCTAATACTAGGCCTCCTGTGGATAAGAGCAATCCTTCAAACAATCCACCACCCGGTCAGGGTTCAATCAAAGAAGAACTAACTACAAGGATGGGTACAGAGCAGACACATCTGAATCTGTGTTTACATGGATTTATTACAGGTATCTGACCTTTTGCAATATAAGAGCTGGTTAAGCAGCCTCTACAAGGCTGTTGTTTTTGTGTCTGATACTGGCATGTGAAGGTCACAGGACGGGCAGTAGAGGAGACCAAGAACAATTTGGAATTCACAAGCTAAACAGGAACCCCATAGGGATGGACCGAAACTCATGCCATTTCTTGTTGCCTTTGATCTTGATGGTACAGACATCCTGCCAAAGCTGGGGCTCTTTGCCCTGGAGTTAAACTTATATAACTGGCCCAGGAGTCCAAGAAACTGGAGGCAGGTCCAGGAGAAGGCTAGCAGATGAGCAACAATGTATGTTTTACAAAGTGGCTGCTGCTTCCCTTCTGCCCTCTGAAACTCCCAAGGGTTTTTCTTGTGCCCCACCCCAGTTAGAAACCTATTGGACAAGGAATTCTGAGAAACGTTGCTCCACCTAGCCAAGGACATCTGGCAGTCACCCCGTCCTTGGACCACTGTTCTCATTTTGGCTGTACACTGGAATTGTGTAGAGTTTTAGCTTTCTAGTCGTTCTAAAGTATAGTCGAGGCTGAGAAGTACTAGCTGTCCAAAGACAAACAGATGTGAACTTTACAACTGTCTCCAATCGAGGTCCTGAGAAGATAAGTTCTACTCTCTTTTTGTCCCAAGAAGAATATTTATTTATTGTTGGGGTCTCACTCTGTTGCCCAGGCTGGAGTGCAGTGGCACGATAACGGCTCGCCAAAGCCTTGACTTCTTGGGCTCAGAAATCCTTCCACCTCAGTCTCTCAAGTAGCTGAGACTACAGGTAATTTTTTGATTTTTTTATAGAGACCAAGTTTTGCTATGTTGCCCAGGCTGGTCTCAAACTTCTGGACCCAAGCAATCCTCTTGTCTTGGCCTCCCAAAGTACTGGGATTACAGATGCGAGGCGCTGTGCCTGGCCCTCGTTCTTGTATCTAAGGTCCTGATGTGGATTTTCTCATTATCTTGCCTTCCTCCATCTATCAGTCCTCTCTCAGTTCACCCAGCCACAATCCTCCTGCAGTCCTCTACACGGCGGCTGCGCCTTCAACAAAGCCCTCCCTGTTTCATCATCCTGGTACGAAGTGGATTAAGAGCACAGCTAGAAAACCCTGAGATCCTCCTAATGTATCAAGCTCATAGTGAACTGAGGACCAGAAGTTTTCACTATTAAGCTTCTAAATAAAGCATCTCTTCCTCCTAGAAACAGGCTAATTAAATGACTGCAACACAGTCAAGTGGTCAGTGAACACTTAACCACCGTGAGATGAGTGACAGAGCTGGTGAGAGAGAGCCAGTGCTGCACCCTCACAGGTGGTTGACGTGCTGCCGCTGAGTCTTCCTCAAGGTCAGCTGGAGGAGAAACCGCTGCAGAGGCCCGTGTAGGAGAGAGGGGCCACTGTAGGAAGGGAAGTGGGGAGAGCTGGGGGCTGGGAAGAGCTCAGGCTCAAGTAAATAGCCATGGAGGCTCACGAAAGCCCCACAACTTTCCTAAACCCCTGTAACAGCCCTACCACCTGCACGGGATCTTTGAGAACATCAAATGAGAGAACAGACGTGAAGCAGTGCAGGCGGACCTGGGATGATGGGTAAACAAGATTCTGCTTTTCATGTCAACATTGACAGGGGGACCCAAAAAGCGCTGGATGTATTTATAAAAAGTTGTGCATTTATTCTTACATGTTTAAACTCCAGTCACCTTCAAAGGACTCTCTGGTTGGTGCAATACACCTATCAAGATGCTTTTTTCCGCTGCTCATTCTATTAAGGTAGTTCATCCCCTAGCAGAACTGCATTCAGTAGGGATGAAAGCCTTACATGCATGCTGTCCCAGCTGGAGGGGGAGGTATGTTTGAGGATGTCCTCAATCACACCATCAGGGTGACCACTTTAGACTGGCGTTTTCAGGGACGACAGAGGCAGAGAGAGTGGTCGCTAATGGCCAGGGCTTGAGCAAACCTCTGTGTTCTTTAAAGATTACTAAAGATAAGGAGGTGGGATGGCTGCTACCAGGGCCTTAGGGGAGGTGGGTTCACAGGTGTTTATTCTATTACATTATTTTTTTTAAGAGACAGGGTCTCGCTCTGTTGTCCAGGCTGGAGTGCAGTGCCGTGATTGTCACTTACTGCAGCCTCAGATTCCTAGGCTCAAGTGGTCCTCCCACCTCAGCCTTCTGAGTAGCTGGGACTACAGGTACATGCTATCACGTTTGTTCTTTTTAAAATTTTATTTTTGTAGTGATGGGGTCTCACTATGTTGCCCAGGCTGGTCTTGAACTCTTGGCCTGAAGCAATTCTCATGCCTCTGGCACCCAAAGTGCTGGGATTACAGGTCTGAGCCACCACGCCCAGTCGCTTATTCCATTACTAAAAGTAACAACGAGATTATTAACTACATAAAGGAAAGTGGGGAAAGAATAAAAAGCAGGGGAGTCTTTGGTAGCCAGAACCCAGAAAAGCTCCATCAATGGGCCCTCTCTTTTTTTTCCGCCTCTCTCTCATTTCTGACCAGGCTGTCAATAATCCCATTGTGGAATTTCCAGCTAGATTTTCAATTTCCCTCTTAGTGAGAAAAGTGAGACATATGTTGGGATTAGACTCCCACTTCCAAAAGTGAAATTCCTGAAAGGCTATAGATAATGTGACCCCCAAATGGATTTATTAAAAGATAAACTTTGCATTGTGACATAAGGCACAGACACCGGAAACCACACAAAACACACGGCCCTGCATTGGGAATGATGACAAAGGCGGCACCCCAATCACCACCACCCCGGTGGAGGAACGGAGCTCTGCTACCCACCCAAGTATCTGGTCCACGTGCAGCCCCGTCCCTCCCAAAGCAACCAAACTCCGGACTTCGCTGTCGTTACTTCCTTGTGTTTATTTATGGGGTTAAGCCCAGCACGTATCCTTAGACACTGTAGCTGTCTTCCCATTTTATTTATTTATTTATTATTTTGAGTCAGAGTCTCACTTTGTTGCCCAGGCTGGAGTGCAAGTAGCATACACACAGCTCACTACAGCCTCGACCTCTTGGGTTCAAGCGATCCTTCTGCCTCAGTCTCCTCAGTATCTGGGACTACAGGTGCACACCACCATGCCCAGCTAAATTTTTTTTTTTTTTTTTTTTTGTAGAGATGAGATCTATGTTGCCCAGGCTGGTCTCAAACTCCTGAGCTCAAGCAATCCTCCTGCCTCAGCCTCCTAAAGTGCTGTGATTCCAGGCATGAGCCGCTGAACTTGGCTCCATTTTCTACATGTCTTTTAAATGCTTTTTTAAAGTGACCTTCCATCTATTTCTTTTCCTCACATGTATCTGTTGAAGACTGATATATAATCTGCAGTTTCCCCCAATGTCTGGAGTTTGCTCTGGGTATGTGCCAATATGTCCAAATGCACTCATTTTTAATGCAAATAATCACCCGTTTAAAGAAACCCCCTGTGCCAGCCATGTTCCTGAGGAGGGCACAGCCCACCATAATCATTTTCTCACGAGTGTGTGGCACAGAGAGCTGTCACAATAGAGGTAATGAGGCAGGGAGAAAAACGTGATGGGGGGAGTTCTCCATGGAACTGATGATTTGTGAAAATAGAGATATTTTTGCAATTGGAAGTGACCAGGGAACGCTTCTCTTTAATATCTTCCAATATAGTTTGCTTTAGCAGGAAACACATCTGGAATGGGATTTGGCATGGCGCTATCCTCTAGGGTCCAGGGTTGTATACATTAGTTTTTCTCAAAGATGACTGCATAACAGGAACCTGGAGGTAGCAAAAACCGAAGGAATCCAAACCACTAACCAGACTCACCAAATGTAATCAACATAAATTATAGATGAAAAGAAGATGAGATCTGGCCATTTACTTATGGTTTGGAGCAAGAAATGGAAGCTTTAACATTTTTTTCCCTTTTCTAATCTCAGCAGGCAGTCCCATGGACATAATTATCAGCATTTTCTAAAGGCTTGATCAAATATTGACTGAATAAAGAGCTCATCCACTTAACGGTGATAACCTTCAGACACCTCCAATAAGTCCAGGACCCTAACTGAAGTGCTTTGGAGCTACAGGACCCACATGATGGATAAAAGAAACGAGGAGTGGCATACTAGGAGAAGGGAGCTGTTTTAACACTTTTTCATTTTTGAGTCAGGGTCTCACTCTGTTGCCCAGGCTGGAGTGACAGAGGTAGGATCGTGGCTTACCACAGCCGCCGCCTCCTGGGCTCAGGCAATCCTTCAGCCTTAGCCTCCTGAGGAGCTGGTCCTACAGGAGTATGGCACCACATCCAGCTAAATTTTTTATTTTTACTTTTGTAGAGACTAGGTCTTGCTATATTACTTAGGCTGGTCTTGAACTACTGGGCTCAAGCAATCCTCCCTCTTACCTCAGCCTCCCAAAATGCTAGGATTGCAGACATGAGCCACTGTCCCTGGTCTGTTTTAACACTTGAAAGGTCTCCAAAACAGATGGATACAATATGATAACTCAGAAGTCAAAGCTTTCTTCAGACCCAATAAGCTGCCGACACTACCTTCAATATCATCACAGCACTAGCTGTACAGCCACGAAAGGGGCCTACAAGATGTCAGAGGGAAAGAAAAGAAATTAGGCGGAGGGCCTCAAAGGTCATTTTCTAGTTCTCTGTTCTTATTTCTTTCCTTGGTTCTCTTAGGGATCGTATTTGTGGAAAAAAATCAGGTTTGTGAGACCTCCTCCCTGCTCACAGTGGACAGAAAGTCAGGACAGAAAGGGAGAGGGAGGGACGAGATAAGCAGGAAAGAACTGAGGGAGATTTACCTGACAGACTGATTTCTCTTCTGGGCTCAGGAGTTTTAAAAGTCTGCATGCAAGGTCAGGTTCTTGCTCTTACAGCGTAGATGGTAGGAGATTGCCAACCTCAATTTTATAGTGTTCTAGTGGTATATCCAATTATTATAACATGTGCACTTAAAATTCTCAAAGCTAGCTGGGCTCAGTGGCTCAGCCTGTAATCCCGCACCTTTGGGAGGCTGAGGTGAGTGGATTGCCTGAGCCCGTGCGTTCGAGACCCGCCTGGGCAGCAAGACCTTATCTCTACAATAAATAAAAAAATCAGCCGGGTGTGGTAGCGCATGCCTGTAATTCCGGCTACTCGGAAGGCTGAGGCGGAAGGATCGCCGGAGCCCAGTGGGTCGAGGCTGCGGTGGCCGGGAGCGGCCACTGCACTCCAGTCTGGGCGACAGAGTGAGACTCCAATCAAAAAAAAAAAAAATCTCAAAGCTAAACTAATTTGAATTCCTTTTCACCAAAAGGCAAGTATAATTCATTTTTGTTTTTCCTTAGTTACCATCCTAGTCTACTGTTTGGAAAGATTTGATCCTCCCTGGAATGCCCCCCTGCTCAGGCTCTATGACATAGTTACTGTTTCAAGTCTAACCACATGTAGTCCAGGCTGGCTGGTGCCTCTTCCAGACGCTGTTTCTGGGTCACTAGGAATTCTGAGCCACTGTCCCTGGTCTGTTTTAACACTTGAAAGGTCTCCAAAACAGATGGATACGATATAATAACTCAGAAGTCAAAGCTTTCTTCAGACCCAATAGCTCCTTTTTCTCCCTGTGCCCCATCTAAGCCCCTGCCTCCAACCCTCTCATGGACTCTTCTCTTTTTAGAATTTCCAACCCCAGCCTCTGAGAGCTATGGTGAGATTAAATTCCTGGAGAGCGGGGGCGGGGGAAAGACTAGTTCCCGGGGGGACTATCCCAGCAGTGATATCTGAAGGGAAACCAGACTTAGAAAGGGTTGGATAAACCCATCATGGCTTCCATGCTTTTGAGCTCACTCCTCCTGTTGGGCTGGGTGCGGGCTAAGCATGTTATGTGCATTATGCTGTTTAATCCTCAGACCACCTCTCTGAAAAAGCATGATTCTGCCCATTTTCCACATATGAGAAGATTTAAGCTCAGGCAGGGCAGGAGCTAGACAAGGGAAGCTGAGCTGTGACCCTAGCTCCAAACTTGGTTCTCAACCTTCACTTGCTTCTGTTTGAAACAGATTTTGTCCTCATGTTTCTGGAGATTGGAAGGACCCAAGAGCTTTGTTCCCTTGGTGACCCAGTGAAAGGAAAGATCAGTGGTTATGGGGTCCAGCTTTGCTGCCCTGACCATGCAACCTGGGAACAGGCCCTGCCCTGCTTGTGCCCAGGCCTCCTGGCTGACAACCCAGCTTTCCCATGAGGATCCACCATAGAAGGCAGATGGGTGTGTGAAGTCTTTACTTCGCACCTCCCTACACTTCCCAGGCTGGCATGTGATGGTTCTTCCCAGGACAGTATTGTTTGTGGGTAGACCAGAGCCCCAGTCTGCCTTCTGGGCAAACTGTGTGTATCAGTTCATAGGAAACCATTCTACTCATAGGACTAAACATTTGAACAGGAAAGTCAAAGCAAGTCCTTGACCTGGAGATGCGGGAAAGAGAGTGGAGACATGTATGATTCTGTCTTTATTCTTAAATTAAAAAAAAAATTTTTTTTTGAATCCGAGTTTCACTTTGTCACCCAGGCTGGGGTGAAATGGCACAACTATAGCTCGACATCCTGTGCTCAGGTGATCCTTCGACCTCAGTCTCAGCCTCCTGAGTAGCTGGGACCACAGGCATATGACACCATGCCCACCTAGTTTTTTGTAGAGAAGAGGTCTTGCTATTTGCCCAGGTTGGTCCTGAACTCCTGGGCTCAAGCAATCTTCCTGTCTCAGCCTCCCAAAGTACTGGGATTACAGGTGTGAGCAACCACACCCAGCTGATCCTGTCTTTAGATCAGCAATATGTTTTGAGTCAGTCCTGCTGAAGGGGGAGCATGGGGTGGCACAGGGTAGTAGGGCTTCAAGTCAAACCCTCTCTTTGTACCATCTAAAATCTTGAATATTGCCTCTTTTCCTCATAAACCTGTGATGTACACCATCAACTACTACTGCATGTTAACAAAATATTTTTGGTGGCCTTTTTTTTTCCTAGTCTATTCTCACTTTTTTTTTTTTTTTTTAACTGACTACTTGATTTTTTCAGCCGGGTTTGGAGCACTGGGGTAAAGATGAATGTTGAAACAGTTTAAGTTTCGTTTCTTCATCATGTCTTTCTTACTCAACAGGAGTCAGCCCTGAGAGGATAAGTGTGGGGCGGGGCTCTCTTCCAGCCTGGGCCACTCACTCCCAAGGCCTGGACATCAATAGTACAGACAAGCCTGACCAATTAAAATGACTAGACACTCAGATAGTGAGTGAGTGTGTGCATGTGTGTGTGTGTGTGTGTGTGTGTGTGTGTGTGTCAGAGTGACTTACACTCTGGATTGGGGTGGAAGGAAGTGGGGTGGAACCAGAAAGACAAAAAAAGTTCACAGCAATGTGTGATGGCTCAGATGGGCCTTGTACCACAAGGCCCTGTCCACACACATAACCCTATTCCTGTTTGAATACAGGGAGTTAAAGATGAAACAACCCTTAAAACCGAAACCAATTACCTATGACAATTTATTAAATAATGAAGGTTTCTAGGCCTTATTAAAATAAATGCGTAGTGTTTTTCTTATCCTCCGACATTTAGTTCTTCGCTGCTCAGCACCTGCTGGCAGAAGCTGGAGTAATCTCACCAATTTTGCTGTATGTGCAAATCAATTTGATTTCCCCCCAAAAGATAAAAATCAGTAAAGTGATTAAGTTACAATTAAGACATATCATTGAAAGCCCCGACAACCTGAAAAGGCTGAGAAGGAATTGCCCTGAGATCACCCGTGACTTCCCTCAACCCAAGTTAAATGATTTGTCTCCCCCCCAATCTCCTTGCCTGCTCTCCTGGAGGAGACATTATGAGTGAATCAACAAGCCTCCTCCAGCTTCTTGAAATTCTCTCCTCTTTTGGCTTCCATCATGCTTCCCATATGATTGCTCACATGCTCCCTGTTCACCCATCCTTCCATCCATCCATCCATCCACCCATCCATCCAGTAGATGTTTAATGACCCAATGTGCCAGGCACTGGGAAAAATGACAAAGGATATCTATGTCTGGTTTTATAGTTTAAAAAATGCTTCTATTATATATTGTTTCATTAAATTCCGGCTACAACAGTAGGAGGGGGTTGTTATTATCCCCATTTTATATATGCAGAAACAGGCTCTTGAGAGGATCTGTGGTTTATTTAAAACAGCACAGCCAGCAGGTGGCAGGGTACAGACATGAATTCAGGTTTTCATCCCATTAAGAATTTATAATGGTACTCTCCTATATACTGGTCAAGTCTAATTGCTCAACTAGTCTCGCTGTTCCTAATTAAATGCTGTGATCCCGCCAACATACATTTACTGAGACTGTGCTAGACTCTGAGAGATGCAAAGACTGGGACCCTGCCCTCACAGAGCTCGTGGTCTTTTTGGGGATACAGACATTAAACATATATGTTCACATAATAAATGTTTGCTTTCAGCATACAAGGAGAGCTATGAGAATTAGGGAAGTCTTCCAGGAGGAAGTAATCATTAAGATGCATTCTGAAGGATGAGTCAGAGTTAGCTTTGGGAAGAGAGGATGAAAGAAAATCATGTAGAGAGGGAAAAGCATGTACATGCAAGGGTCCTGTGGCAGAAAGACCCCCATAAGCTGAGATTCTGAAGGCCAGCCTGACTGGCATATAGAGAGTGAAAGGGAGCCTGGCACAGGATGTGGTCCAGACCACACAAGACTTTGTAGCCATGATAATGGTTTTTACTTTTAGCTTAAGAACCATGGGAAGCCACAAGTCAGGAGAATAACATGAATAACTTTGATTGTGATTCTGTCTTCGGTGAGCAGAATGGATTGCAGAGGAGCAAGGGCGGAGGCAGGGAGAACAGCTGGAAGGCTTTTGCAGTTGTCCTGGTGAGAACGGATGGTGACTTGGACCCATGCTGTGGTGGTGGAAGTGGAGAGAAGACCCCCACAGGTGCCCCCTGCTCTGTTCAAGCCCATTTTCTCACTAGACCCTGTCACCAGAGTGTGCTCACGAATTTGCAGTACATGGAAGCTTGTCCACCCTTCAGGGCTCTGCTGGCGTCTCCTCTTCCAAGAAGCCTTCTCTCCAGGCAATGCCAGTCCTCCGGGATCTTTCAGAAGTTGTGTGTATCTTCTGCATTGCCCATTCTCACACCTGATGTTTCCCTGTGGCTTGGCTGCTCTCTGGTCCACTCCTGGAGATGCCTTCATTTCTCTTGTTGTCTTGCTTTCTCCCTTTGGAAAGTAAATGCTTTGTTGGCATTTGCTGAATGGTATCAACAGGGCTCCTCTGGAAATTACATTTGTAAATGATTACTCATGCCAATTGCCGTCTTTCCCCCTAAATTAAACACTGGTTGCTTAAATCTGTCTTCATGATCTTGTTCTATCAAAACGTATGTCCCAATTTTTCCATTATTTCCTCTAAACTCTTTTCCATATTCCTCTGAGCAGAAAGCAATTTCAGAGGGAATGAAGTGGGGGCGGGGTGGGGCAGGAGTGTAATTAAACAGGGGCTGTCTGGCCAGAATTCCCATACCTTTTAATGGGGTATTTGATTAATCCTTTTCACAGGCACCATTATTCATGCCTTGATGGAATCTCATTTTATAGCTCTTAATACATGGACCCAATTTATCCACATCACATTGTATTCTAATACTTGTCATCCAAGTTATTAGCTATCTCCTTCTCAGTGTAAAATTATCCGCAAGTTTGATTAGCTTATTCCTTTGGGATGATAGGGAAGATAAGAACAGACACAGTACAATATGACCCCAGCGGATGTGCATCCTCACAAGAAGACTGCTACATGGAATCCGCTTATGGAGCCAGGGTGGCCAAAATAGATACCCACCCCATAAGAGGCTCTCTCTGTGGGACCCAGGAGCCGTAGCCACAGATGGCTGATTGCTGTCATTCTTGTCCCTGGTAGGACTGAGCCATTAACCTGAGAGGGATCATTTCAGTAAAGACATAGTGGAGTTCCTCCCTCCTGCTTCCTCACACCCCCTCTCAATCCGCTCCTGAGAGGCACAGCCCAGAAGCTCCTCTTGGTTCCACAACATCACGCCTGCCTTCAATCCCTGTTTTTTCCCAACTGGGGAATTGACAAGCCAGATCATAGAGAAGGATGTTGTTGCTCTCTCTCCAGCGCAGAGTTGGCTCTAAGCAGCCAGTCCTGTCTCCTTCTCCTTTGGAAACAAACATGAAATCTGAGGCTTGGGACTCATGTAGATGGCTTCAGTCATCTCTACGCAAAGTCATTCCTTAGCCTGAAAGAGAGAAGGGGGCTGCATGACCCCTATGGGATGGTAGGCTCAAAGCTGATGGGGGGTTTCCAATGCCCCTTCCTTTACCGACCACCTCTCTTCAGTTCAGCCAGGTCAAACCCCCATGGTCCCAACAGTTGCCTGCAGACCCCCTCCATCTTTATACCAAAGGCCTTGTCAATTATTCTTGTGTTTTTCTGAGCCCAGCAAGAGAAGGATGAAGGAGCTTCACTCTTTGTGGTGATAACTTTTCCCTTCAAAAGGTGGAGCCTAATTCTCTTCCCATCGTTTGGGGGCTGGACTTCAAAACTCTTATCTTATGAACAGAATAAAGTGGAGGTGATAGTGTCACTCCTGAGACTAGGTCATCCCCGGCATTTCGACTTCCTCCCTCCCTCTCTGGAGTTGCTGGCTCTGAGGGAGGTCAATTGCTTTGTTGGCGGCAGCCCTGTGGAGAGGCCTAAGGTACTGAACACAAAGAGCTGAGGCCTCCAGCCCACAGCCATCTGAGAAGTGGACCCTCCAACGACTGTTAAGCCTTCAGGTGACAGCTTGACTGCATCCTCATGAGAGACTATGAGCAGAACCACACAGCTAAGCTGCTTCCAGATCTCTGACTCACAAAACCTGTGCAAGACAATAAATATACGCTGTTTTAAGCTGCTAAATGTCAGGGTCATTTGTGATGCAGAGATAGGTTACTAATATGACGGGGAACCCCCAAAACCGAAATTATCTTTTGAAATGCAGGCCCCTTGTAGTATATAGGCTTCCCCTGCTAGGTAAGTGTTCTAGGAACCCACTGGCATCAGTGTACCAGCTAGCGTTGATATGAGAGGCTGTGTTGCAGAAGAAACACCATGAGTTGTGGCAAATAGGTGACTGGTTCTTCCACCATGACAACATACCTGCCCATGACATGCTATGTGTCCAGCAGTTTTTGATCAAAAAACAGCATGACTCCTGTGCTCCATTCTCCCTATTCACCCAATCTCGCCCTGAGAGGCTTTTTTTTTTTTTTTTTTTTTGGTTTCTTGGATGAAAAAAGTCCTCAAAGGGAAACATGTTGATGTGGAAGAGGTGAAACAAAAAACCAGTAGAAACGTTAAAAGGCATCAAAATTGATGAGATCAAAAACTGTTCTATGCAATGAAAAAAGAGTCTTGATAGGTGTATTGCACCAAATGTAGAGTCCTTTGAAAATGACTGAAGTTTCAGCATGTAAGAATAAATGCACAATTTTTTATAAATAAATTTCCTGGTGTTTTGGGTCCCCCTTGTACACTTTCCCTATCTCAGGGTACACCTTAGTCCCCTTCTTCCCTTCAATTTCCTTCTTAGGTTCCATTGTGTCTCCTTTCTCTCTCAGAGTCTTGAATCCCTGTTGTGGCACCTATTCACCTGTCCCTCTATGTCCACTCAGTCCTCACAGTCTGAGTACTCTTTCCTGAGAAGGGTGGATGGAGGAGGGAGGAGCTCCCTGAGGCCTGGATTTGGAATTCCAGCTTCTTGTCTGCCACCCAGAGTGACATCTGGCATTAGGAGAATGACTTTTGGCAGAGGGCAGTCTTCCTTGGGCCATGAAGCTGCCTCTTGTTGCTGTACCTCGGGGCCTAATGCTTTCAGCCAAGCCATCAGCCAGCATGAAAAGACTCTGCAAACAACACATCCCCTTTGTATCGTATGCTCATCTCCGGTACCCTTCGTGCTCAACTGCAGCTTCTGCAAAAGGTCATGTCTCATTTCGGCTTTGCAGTTAAGTGCATCTGACGCTAGGTGGGGATTCCAAAACTACATGGAGACGCAATCTGGCCTAAATGTCACGAGCTATGCCACCAACTCCACCCCTAGCAGCTGTGTCCCCAGCACAGACATCCATCCTCACAAAGGAAGCGGAAACCTGGGTCTTACTCCTCTCACACTTATACAAGGGGCAAAATGTAGTCTTCGATTAAGAAAAAAAAAATTCAGGTTGTTTTTCCATCTGGTCAAATCCTAGTAATTTTTTTTTTTTTTTTGAGTTGGAGTCTCACTCTGTCACCCAGACTGGAGTGCAGTGGCCGCTCCCGGCCACTGCAGCCTCGACCTGCTGGCCTCCAGCGATCCTTCCGCCTCAGCCTTCCGAGTAGCCGGAATTACAGGCCTGCACTACCATGCCCGGCTGATATTTTGATTTATTGTAGAGATGAGGTCTCGCTGCCCAGGCGGGTCTCGAACTCGCGGGCTCAGGCAATCCACTCACCTCAGTCTCCCAAAGGTGCGGGATTACAGGTTGAGCCACCGAGCCCGGCTAAATCCTAGTAATTTTGATCACAGTTCTACGGGGCAAGGCCAGACAGCTATAGATGTCAATCTGTTAGAAGGTTTGGAAAAGGTAAAACAGCAGTGGATCCCAAAGCAGTGATTCTTAAGGCATCATCCCCAGGCCAACGGCATAAGCCACATCTGGGGACTTGATAGAAGTGAATATTCTTGGGCCCCAATTTAGACCTATTAAATCAGAAACTCAGGGCGCGAGATAGCAATTTTTTTTCTTGAGTCAGAGTCTCACTCTGTCACCCATGCTGGAGTACAGTGGCATGATGATGGCTTAACAGAGCCTTGACTTCCTAAGCTCAGGTGATCCTTCTGCCTCAGCCTCCCAAGTATCTGGAACTACAGGTACATGCCATCACACCCAGACAATTTTTTATTTTTGTGTGGCGATGGGGGTCTCACTGTGTTGCCAGACTGGTCTTGAACTCCTGGGCTCAAGCAATCCTCCCGCCTCAGCTCTCAGAGTGCTGGGATTACAGGTGTGAACCACCATGCCTGGCCATGCAATGTCTTTTAACAAGGCCTTCAGGGGATTCGGAAGCATGGCTATAGGTTGAGTATTACTGACTTAAAGAATTAGACATCTAAATCATTCATTCACTCATTCATTCATAAGACATTGATTGAATGCCTACTATCTGCCAGGCATGGTGAAATCTGGGGCAATGAAGAGGAATAAGAAACTAGGTGTTCCTTCCAGGTGTTCCTTCCTCAAGGAGCTCACGACCTCCCTTCCCTTGCTTTATTACAAAGCTTAAAAAGAGCTCAGGAATCTGAAGACACTAATCCAAAGAACAGAAATCATTCTTTATATGTAACTTTTCTTTTCTTTTCTTTTTTTCTTTTTGAGTCGGAGTCTTCCTCTGTTGCTCAGGCTGGAGTTTACAGCCACCGCAGCCTCGACCTGCTGGGCTCAGGCAATCCTTCCGCCTCAGTCTTCCAAGTAGCTGGAACTACAGGCGTGTGCCACCATGCCCAGTTTATATGTAACTTTTCAATGGACAGGAGGCACATCACCTCTTTTTTTTTTTTGGCAGAAATGATCATATACTCAAAAGAGTAACCTTTCTAAAGTAAGTAAATGTGTGGGTTTAATATATCATGTACAGCTGGCTTAGGCTTTTAAGCTTAAAACAAAAAAGATGATGTGATTCCACCATGAATGAAACGCAGAATTATCTCAAAGATTTACTTAGGTGTGTGTTTATCTTAATGAACAAACTAGTCTGTTTCACCATCTTCCATGAAGCAGGAGTTTCTCGTCTCCTTTTCTGTAAGTCTAAAGAATTCCTAACGGCTAGGATGTATCGTGAGCTTCCGTGGCTGGGCTCAGGATAGCTCTGCATTCATGAACTATTCGATCCTTCTCTGAGCCTACAAAGTAGCTGCAGCAAACACATGCAGTCTGTAGATGAAAAACACTGCTTGGAAGAGGCAGGAATAGGAATGCAGACTCATCTTTCAACCCAGACAAATGATCCCCCTGTGCTGCACTCTCAGCCCCACTGGGTCATTTTGCTGCTGACTCAAACTACTGATTAATTGGGAAAACATAAAAGGAAGCGCCTTCCTCCCCTAAAGGTTTCTAATACGAAACCACTGCCTACAGCTTGAATTGGGAGATTCATTTTTCAGTGTTAAAGTTCATGCTGGATTTCTGTAGATAATGAAGAGTTGGCTATGAACTTCTATGGACATCAGCATCTGCGGCCTGTGTTGGAATTCGGCCATGCTCCACAGATCTTACTTGGAGAAGATGCTCCACATTTTCTCCCTTCTCAGTGTGTCTCCATGACTCACTGTAATACCATTGGGGCAGATGATTTTCCTGTGGCTGAGATGAACTTGGATGGATCCAGCCAAGCCTGGGCTCTTGTGACTATGCATGCCCAGTTTATCTAGCAGCTGCGAGATGGAGAATGACTGATGACCACAGGAGAAATTAAAGCTGTCTGGCCAGACTAGAAACACACTTAGCCCCTTGGCAAGGATGCCAGGCCTGCCCTGGCTACCTGAGCTCATTCGCCACACAGGCCTAGCCTTTACTCGCAGGGGTGTCACGAGTCACCCGTGGTTTGGCAACTCCATCAGGAGGCCTCATCTGCCTGTTGCATCCTTGGGAATAACCTGGTGCTTTTAGTCCACGAGGGCTGTGTAGAAAACCCTGAAGGTATCTTTCAAACCATGTAGAGGGTGTGCAACTCAAGGGGAACGGAAATGCACGCGCCTCTCCCCATTGACTTTTATACACAAGGCTTTTGTAGAACAAAAAGTCTAACTTCTACCTATTTTTAATTCAAGGATGCTTGTTGGTTTTTGCTGAGACATTGATTTGATTAGTAGCATTCTGTGGAACTACAGACATGAGATGTTGCACTCACAAATGTATGATTCATTTCAGGATTTTGAAATGAGAAATGCACCTATCAACGGCACACTGGAGGCTGGGAGATTCTGAGAAAGCATTTCATGCATATAAATGGGACATGCAAGGAAAAAAAATGTGCTTATGGTCACAATCCTGAAACCAGGGACCACCCCACTGTGTTCTCCACCCTCGAGAAGTGACGGCTCCATGGGAAACCGCTGGGATTAGACGATCCTGCGTTTGGACACCCATATGCTGCCTCATTTATCTACCTGTGACAGGGACAGTGCTGGAAGAGAATCAAAAGATGACAAATTGCTTCTGGTTTTAAAGGAGCTGTTCAGGCTGGGTGTATGCCCAGGGGGAACCAGGTTCTGTGCCAGGAGCCACCACTGCATCCCGTTCTAAGGCCACATTTTGGCAAACCCCAGCCAGCAGATGATTGTTGTTTCTTTTCACCAGCAGATTTAAAGACACTTGCTCAGAAAGTCTGAAATCCAGTCTTTCTGAAGACGTATGCAGCAGAGAGCCGACCTGCCCACGCACTGCAGGGAAGCAGGACGGTGGGCAGAAAGCAAGAGTTTCAGATGACAGGGATTTTTCCCATGTCGAGGGAGACAGAAAGCAGGGGAAGGATTCTGCAAGATTCCAGAGCTGAGACAGCACACGATCAGTAAATGGCTCTGGGAAAGACTGACTTGTGTGAGATAAGTAGACAAAAATTTCTAGGAAGCTGGTCCTGGCAGCAGCTTCTGTGGACACAGAAGTCCCCATCCTTCCCCAGCTTCCCAGGGGGCAGGAAGGAGGCTTATTGGGAGTTTCAAGAAAGTACACCTGAGCAAAACCTAGCCCCTCACAAGCCTCTCTGCTCACTGCCAGTGGCCCAGCCAAGCTGTGATCTTTCTGGCTATGACCCTTGCTCCTTCTCTCCAGTTGATGCTTCTCTCCAGAGATGTGTTTTCCTCAGCCAATCCGTTTGTGTTCTTCTCTGTCACGTGCTAGAATTCACATGCCCAGATAAGTACCACACGGTGCTTACATACAGAGATGCTAGGCTTTCTCCATGTACTGCAGTCCTATTCACTTATTTTATCCCCTGAGACAGGTATTATTATCATCCCCATTCTGTAGATGAGGAAACTGAGGCACAGAGAGATGAGGGATTGGCTGAAGGTCACATAGCAGCAATGCCAAGACCAAGCCCAGATGGCTTGGCTTCAGGGTATGGCTCTTCCCAAGCCCTCTGCTGCCTAGAAGGCTCCTTCAGACCTGGTGGCTGCAGCCCATGTGGACATTGGCTCCCTCAGGCCTTCTTTCTTCTCCAACCCATCCCTTAGGAATTCAGTGAGTGCCCGGGGCTGGAGCACAGAGCCTGTGGTGTGAAAAGACAGAGACTCATCTCCAACCTCCTCACTTGTTTTTAACTTCAGGCCAGGCATCCCACCGTTTATTTTGTGCTTGCTTGTTTTGAACATTCCACGATATTGCCCAAGACTGCTTGATAGATGGTCTCTCTGTTCTCCTTCCTGGCCCCCTCCCCTCAATACCTCTTGTCTCTGGCAATGCTCTTGCTGCCAGCAACTGATGTTCCCTGCCTAACCTCATTACACATTTCAGCTAAAAGCGCCTATTTTCTATGCGGCAGTGAGGCATATTTATAGCACAATTTACATGCCAAGGCATTTTCAAATTTATCATTTCTAATAATAACCTTGGTGCAGAACTACCATACCCATTCCACAGATGGGCAAAGAGAGGTGGGAGGAGGTCACGGCAAGATTGCAAAGGTGTCCCAAATTGCCAGGTCTCTTGGGCCACTTCTACACAATTCTCCAGAGTGCTTCCTCTCAACTCCCTGCTCAACAAACTTATCTGTGGCCCAGGGAATGAGATGTTATCAAGACAAAGTTGTGTCTGTGTCTGCTCTCCAGCTCTCAGAATAGGAACATGCAACTCTAAGTTTTGGTGGCAGGAACATCAGGGCTTAGCTTTCTGCCAAAACGCATCCTCATTAGTAAGTTTGCAGGCATGAAACACATACTTGGAGTTTTGGGTCTGCACAGTTTTCCCACCACGCTTTGTAGCTAATCAGAAGGCTGAAGGAATTTATTCTCATGCGGAACTCAACCAACTGCCACCAGCATCTGCAGAAATGACCGTAACTTTTGTTCTGATAGAATCTTCTGGCCAGGAAATGAAAGAGTAGATCAGAGCCTATAAGAAGACTGAATAATCTTCCTTCAGAGTCAATATCATAATACTGGTTTTCAAATAGTTATTATAGAAAGCTCGGATTCTGTGTAAAGAAGACCAGAGAAAGCTAGAGAATGTATTTGTTGCATGTAAGTCTAGAATTAGAAACTGCAAATGTTGGGAGTTTCCTAAAGGTAAATTTGCCTCCTGTAGTGAGCACATTTTTTTTTGCTGCTGCTGCTGTGCATTTCTTCCCCCCTCTGGGGTCTCTGTTCATGGAAAAAGCAGTGGGGTAAGAGTTGGGAATCCTGAGTTCTAATCCTAGCTCTGCCCCATCACTTGTGTGGCTTTAGACAAGTCATTGAATTTTTTTGTGCTTCCAAATCTGTGAAATCAATTCCACCAGTGTACCTTCCTGCGTTGTTATGAAAATCAAAATGAGTGAGCTACATGAGTGTTTCGTTTTGTTTTGTTTTTTTTTGTTTGTTTGTTTTTGAGTTGAAGTCTCACTCGGTTGCCCAGACTGGAGTGCAGGGCCACTCCCGGCCACCGCAGCCTCGACCTGCTGGGCTCCGGCGATCCTTCCGCCTCAGCCTTCCAAGTAGCCGGAATTACAGGCGCGTGCTACCACGCCCGGCTGATTTTTTGATTTATTGTAGAGATGAGGTCTCGCTGCCCAGGCGGGTCTCGAACCCGCAGGCTCAGGCAATCCACTCACCTCAGCCTCCCAAAGGCGCAGGATTATAGGCTGAGCCACTGAGCCCGGCTTACATGAGTGCCTCGTAAACAGCAAGATGCTGCAGAAATATAAGACGTTTCTATACATATATGATCAACCTTGAAAGGCAGTAGTGAGAATAGAAGCCTTGCTACTCTTTCGTCTTCTTCCAAAGAGATGCTGGGGAGAAGTGGCATTTGGGAATGTGACCACGGAAGATAGCCAATGTCACAGCATTCAAAAGTGGGCAATGGCACACTATTTCATCTGTTCTCTGCCCCTACTTGTGTTCACCCTTGACTCTCTTATCCTACCACCTTGGCACATATGCTTGGCACATACTGGGTACTCAGAAACGTGAGACAAATCAAAGAATGCCAGTTTAAGGATTTTAGTCCCTCTGGTACTGAAAGTTTGCAGGTGGGGAAAAAAAGAAACTGAAGAGAAATTTCTGGAAGCCTGAGTGTAGGGTAAGTAGCCAGCTCAGACTTAAAGGATTTCTTGGGAAAAGATGGTCACTTGGGCCAGGTATGTGGCTCATCCCTGTAATCCCAGCACTTTGGGAGGCCGAGGTGGAAGAAATGCTTGAGCCCAGGAGTTTGAGTCCAGCTGGGGAACATAGGGGGACCTCATCTCTTTAAAAAAAAAAAAAAAAGAGACGGTCACTCCACCTATTTGAACATTCATTTTGCCCCTCCTAGCCAGCAGGGAATAAAGCATCTGAAGAGATGTCTGGTGGAAGGCACATGTGTCTCTGAGTTCCTGAAGAGTGGATCCCTAGAGACTTGCAGTCTGGGCATTTTCTTTTTCCTTTCGCCCCCATTAGTTTTAATAGTTGACACCATCTTCTCACTGTCAGGAATCCGACAGAATCACGCCCCTTTGATCTTTCCTGCATCAGATTATCGCCTGTAAGATATTTACCCTGATTCCTGTCGGTGGCTTCCTGCCACCAGCTCAATCTTCCCTCTAACAGCTGGTGGTATTCGGTGTAAAACTGTAGCCTTTAGCAGGACTTGCAATTGGAATTGTTACAAGTGCTTTGTGCAACATTCACCAGAAACACGTGCACTGCAGAACTGCTGCCGGGATCAAGATCTGGCTGGTGCACGTGGCAGGGAAATGACATTCTGGGCCAATGAGGAAACGTGATCGGTGAGGGATTTCCCCTTTAAAAACTGACAGCAAAAGCTGCCTGAGACAATTCAATATTCATAAGTGTAAAGCAGAGATGGCGTTTCTGTTCCGCCAAGAGCAATAGCTATTTATCACGGCAAATGACTGAAATAGTTGTACGTACAATGCTTTACCCAGTGCTGTAAATTACAGTATACAGAAGATTAAACTTAAGCCTAATGCTGCCCTTGAGCTTCAACAGCTGAGTCCTATAAATGGATACCCGTTAAGAGGAGAGAATCTTTTCCTGGTTACTACTTAAGAGTGTATCTCTATTAAAAGCTTGTCTTAAACATAAATTACCAGGAAGCCCGCCCCTAGTCCTGGGCAGGCTCTTCCTCAGGGCACTGACTCACATGAGTAGCATCTAAATGACACAGTGACAGGCCAGAGACTTGAAGTATGTGCTGTGCTGACCTCAAGAGGGACAGCAGAAGAATAGGGATGGCGGCAGAGGGACTTCAATGTAGCACTGACTGAGTACTCCCTTCCAGCCAGTCTGGCCACTGCGGTCTTAAAATGATCTTGAACCTTAAACCACTTCGAAGAAAAAGTTTCTTCTAGTATCTGCTGTTCTGTGAAGCATCAAGGAACCCTGACCTAAAGGTGAAACCTTAATTTTTCTAGCTAAATTTTATTCTCTAAGCACTTGCTCCTGAAAGTGAAGTCTGTAGACTGCCACAGCACCCAGGAGCATGTTAGACCAACTGAATCAGAGCCTGCAATTTAGCAAGATTCTTGGGGAATTTGTATGTACAGTAAAGTCCGAGAATCAAAGGATGTGGAAGCAGGTGTCAGCAGGGAGAAGGAGCCCCCTGACGTTATCACTGAAAATCATGCCAAATGATACATCTGATTTATGAAAACAGGTCCTAGTAGTGGATTCTGAGTTCTCCTCCATCCAATTCTGCTTCAGAACACTTTCAGGAACTTGGATAGATTTCTACAAGCTGGGAATGAAGTATCATTCTGAACTTAAGATGTGCCCCAAAGTAACTCAGGGTGTAAAACAGTGAATTAGCAAAAAGTTCATGCTTTATAAATTAATGAAGGTGCCGCTAATCCCACCATGAGCCAGTACGCTGAGAATGCACTGCCAATGTCTTGGGCCATGATGTCAATTCTTTATTATAATTATCAGTTGATTTTAAGTGAGTAAAGTATGCAAAGATCTTTGTGTTGTTTAAGAAGATAGAGATCTTGGATAATTTTAGTTTTTACTAGAAAAAGTATAGTTCTGTATACACATTAAAAACATAATGGCAATTATTAAATAAATAGATTTTAGAAATAAAATCTATTGCGGCCAAGCTAGCAGAGGGGAAAAACAGGGAGAAGGAAAGGAAGATGTTGCTAGTCTAATGGAAGGCAGGAAAGGAGAACAAAGAAGCAAATAAAAAGCAAGGTAAACAAATACAAATTAGAAGATAGCATCCAAATATATAATCACAATAAATGTAAATGGATAAAACTCACCTATTAAAAGACACTATCAGATTGGACTTTTTAAAAAGCCAGCTATATACTGCTTACAAGAGAGACACCTAAAACAAAATGACACAAAAAAGTTGAAAATAAAGGATTGGAAAGTGATAAATGAGACAAGTATATACTGACCCAAAGAAAACTAAACAGCAATGTTTATCAGATAAAAATAGAACCTGAGTCAAAAGAATTAATAGGTATGAAGGCACCATTACTAAAAAGACATGACAGTTAAACTTACACATACCCAATAGCATAGCCTCAAAATTTTAAAGCACAAATTATCAGAGTTATAGGAGAGTCTGACACACTTATAGCCACCACAGGAGATTTAAAACTTCCTCTTCAGAAATTGCAGAGTAAGCAGACAAAAAGTGGCAAGAATAAACAAAACTTAAACAAAATAAGCAATACATATATGGAACCCTGCATACAACAGAGAGACTACATGAATTGTCCAATCACATGTGATTTTTTTTTCTATTTGAATCGGAGTCTCACTCTGTCACTCAGGCTGGAGTGCAGTGGCACACTCACAGCTACTGCAGCCTCTACCTGCTGGGCTCAGGTGATCCTCCTGCCTCAGCCTTCCAAGTAGCTGGGACTACAAGCGTGTGCCACCACACCCGGCTAACTTTTTATGATTTATTGTAGAGATGAGATCTTGCCATGTTGCCCAAGCTGGTCTCGAACCCCTGAAGCCCTGAGTTCAGGCAATCTTCTCCCCTCCGCATCCCAAAGATCTGGGATTACAGGCATGAACCACCACCCCTGGTACACATGATCTGAACAACAAAATATACAATAAGTATATGGAATCCTGCATACGAAAGAGAGATTATATAAATTTTCCAATCGTACATGACATTTACAAAAATGGATCACATGTTAATTCACAAAGGAAGTTATAATAAGTTATAAAATGGATAACTTACAAATAACATTCTCTGATCATCATAAATTAAGCTAGAAATAAAAAATAAAACAATAGTAAGGTCATCCCCTCACCATGCTTTACGTTTGAAAGCTAAAACCACATTCCTAAATTTCCACTTGGCAGCAGTGTGGTTTTTTTTCCTATGTGTGGCCTAGTTGCTATGGGATTGGCTAATTTACACATTTATCAGGGGTATCACAAGGAACAGGAAACTCCCAGACCACTATGGCTTCATTATTTTGTGCTTTGAACTAAACTCTAAGTCAAAAGGGCGGTGAAGTACCCGACTCCCAAAAGAACAGAAATGAGTGTGGGTTAATGATGATCTGGTCCCAGGGTGCTAGGTACTGCTCTTGACACGTGACCCACCCCATGCCCTGTTCTGCCACACTAGATCCATCGCCCACTGCTCGCCAGTGCTGGTTGGATGAAGAGTCCTTGAAGTGCTCCCGGCACCTGGGAAAAGGTGCCATTCAACTGATGTGGTACCTTACAATGAATAGCATCCTGGAATTGAGAAAATACCATAGTTAACAGTTTGTATGGGACCCTCTGTTTGTTTTTTTGTTTTGTTTCTGGGCCAAGCACTTCTAAAAAGTGAGTAGGCTGCATAGGAGACACATGGGAAAATATAGGTCTGTGTGTTTGGGAGGAGAGCACTCCCCACTCCCCGCCATCCCTCCCCTGGACTGTGCTGCTAGCCCAATACAATTCCAGCGCAGGCTGGATAATGACACAGATAGGAGCAAGAAAACTCCAAAGAACCTACAAAAGCATGGGACACCAGACCATAATAATATTGATAAAATCACTCTGATGGCACGTCTGCAAGTTCTGTGGACAAGTATGGAGTGGAGGGTAGAAAATGAGATAAAAAGAGAGAACCGCACTTAGCTCTTCGGCCTGAGCACTGGGCTTCAGGGAGGTTAAAGCAGCCCGATGGTTTCTTGGCTACAGATATTATAAGCCACAAAGAGGGGCAGCTCTGGGGCACCTCCTCCTTCTCTAGGCCTCCCCACTGGTCTCTTAGGTGTTCTCTGTACCCCACCATCATTAGCACCCTCTTCAAAGAGCAGCTGAGGCAAAGGTTGGTTGTAAGGTCTAGCAGTCTAGCAGTCTCTCACACCAAACCCTAGGGATTCATGGGTTTGCTGTATGATAAGCTGGAGAGATATGACGGGACAGCTCAGTCGAGAAAGCGGTAGAAGCATTTTTTTTTTTTAAATTGGAGTCTCACTCTGTTGCCCAGGCTGGAGTGCAGAGACCTGCTCACGGCCATGACAGCCTCGACCTGTTGGGCTCAGGTGATCTTTCTGCCTCTGCCTTCCAAGTAGCTGGAACAACAGGTGTGCGCCACCATGTCCGGCTTATTTTTTGATTTATTGTAGACATGAGGTCTCGCCAAGTTGCCCAGGCTGGTCTCAAACCCCTGGGCTCGGGCAATCCTCCCACCTCCGCCTTCCAAATTAGCTGGGATTACAGGTGTGAACTACCGAGACCAGCTGGAGAAGCATTTTAAAAGAGCCACTGTCCAGCCCCTGCTTCCTTAAACACACTAATAAACTTGATTCATGGTCTTGGAGACAGTATCACCATCAGGATGGCATCCATGAATTAGGGGGTCAGTCAGGGTCAGCAACGTCCGCATTAATAGGAATGCAGTAACTCCTTGGTTAAGAGGGGTTATCTTATTTAAGAAGGTGCTTTTGTAAAGAAGGTTACATACGGGGTGGGCAGCCGCTTATAGAGAGGAGCAGAAAAACCTAGCCAACCACACACACTTAGCATAGAAAAAACTCACCCCTGGAGAAGGCTCAGGAGTTCAAAGAAATAATGTAGGGAGAGAAAAGCAAAGTATCTATGCTGCTAATAAACAAACAAATAAATAACAGGGCTGGTCAGAAACCAAACCTTGGACAGAAATCTGTGGTTTCAGCAACGTAAAACAAAGATGATAGTTGCTTTCTCTGTAAGATATTTATTATTCATTCCATGTGAAGGGGGATTCATCACAGAAACTTGTTTACTTACCCTTTCATACTATATGCCCCCCATTTACATTTTTCCCAGGCCCTCTTTCTTCTTTACGTGTCTCCAATTTGCACTCATTTTTCAGAAGCACCTGGCCCCGCGAAAAAGCAGAGGAAAGAACTTTTGCAAACCGTGAACTACGGCATTTCTCGGTTCCAGAATGCCACTCTCTGTGAGATGCCACATTGGGTTAATGGCATCTTTGTTCATGGTGGGGGGTGGGGAGGTGGAGGGGCTGGGAACAATACCTGCCATAGTAACTAGACAAAGGATGGGAAGAAACAGTTGGCTTTAGAACCAACAGGGCTTGGAAGCATCCTTAGAGAGAGGTAGCATCCAGGGGCAAGCTTGCACACGGACTTCTCCAAAGTATGTACCACTTTGGAGGCAGTCCTTGGTGACTCCAGACAAAGCTGAGAATCAGCTCCCTAAAATACCCAAGTGTCCTACCAAGAGGAAAACTGCGGTGGAGGAGTATTGGAGCTTAGACAGGAGCTGGGTCCCCTGCATTCCGAAAACTACTCAATGCATAAAGCATAGTACACATGGCTTGGGGGATAGTGGACTTTCTCCAGGACCAGTTTCTCTTCCAGGGTTGGAAAAAGATCTTTGTTTCTCTCCTCAGACACCTGATGAAGGGGTAGACGTGTGTGGGAGCCATATTATTAGGAAAAACGTGCAGGATTGTTGTTGTTGCTGCCCAGTGCTATGGCTGGATTCAGATAAGGGCGATGTGACTCCATTGTGAAATAGAGGCATTATTGTTTTTGACTGAGACATCTTGGTGCCCAGACAACCTGGTGCTCTGATGTGCTAATAGCTGTTACAAGACCCCGGGAGGGGAGTCTGATACGGTTTGCCAAAGGTATGTGTGTCCACCTGAACTTTTCTTTTTTTTTTTCCTCACTCTGTTGTCCAGGCTAGAGTGGCACGATCATGACTCCCTGCAGCCTCGACCTCCTGGGCTCGAACAATTCTCTAGCCTTGACCTCCCAGGGGGCTGGGATTACACGCATGAGCCGCTACACTCGGCCCACTGGAACTCTTGTTCTCAGAGTACTGGTTTACCATTCCAGAGAAGGAGCACTGTTTGGGAGGCAGATGCTGCTCTACTCATCGCTCAGGACAGGGAGAATTCCAAAATGACCTTTTGAGTCAGTGCTGGCAACATTCTTTGCTCAGAGTTAAATAAAGCGATGAGTGTTATCCAAATTCTCTTTGGTGGACACAGCTCCAAAGAATGGAACGCGGCAGCTTGCACAGCGAGGACACGCCAGTGATGAGTCAGAAGCCAGGGTCACATTACAGCAACAGCCCTCCAGAAATCCGCTGCAGTCGGGGATCAAAGCCACGGCCCCCCTACCCCCCCGCTCCCTGAGGAAGGATGTTTCCCTGCATCAGCCTTTCCAACTGTGTCTGAACAGAGACGGCCATTCTCTTTCAAGCAGCCATGTCTTCCAAATGAGTGTACTTGCTTACATGCGGAATTTGGCCTCTTCACAACTGGCAGGCCTATCTTCCTTCCCTGCTGACTACCTCTCTCCTTTCCTTCAAGATTCATTATTTATTTATTTATTTTTTAAATTAAAAAAAATTTTTTTTTGAGTTGGAGTCTCACTCTGTTGCCCAGACTGGAGTGCAGTGGCCGCTCCTGGCCACTGCAGCCTCGACCTGCTGGGCTCCAGAGATCCTTCCGCCTCAGCCTTCCAGGTAGCTGGAACTACAGGCACGTGCTATCACGCCCGGCTAATTTTTTGATTTACTGTAGAGATGAGTTCTCGCCAAGTTGCCCAGGTGGGTTTCGAACCCGCGGGCTCAGGCAATTCACTCACCTCGGCCTCCCAAAGCACGGGATTACAGGCTGAGCCATCGAGCCTGGCCAAGATTCATTTTTTTTTGTTGAGCTGGAGTCTCACTCTGTCACTCAGACTGGAGTGCAGTGGCCGCTCCCGGCCACCGCAGCCTCGACCTGCTGGGCTCCGGCGATCCTTCCGCCTCAGCCTTCCAAGTAGCCGGAATTACAGGCATGCACTACCATGCCCGGCTGATTTTTTGATTTATTGTAGAGATGAGGTCTTGTTGCCCAGGTGGGTCTCGAACCCGCAGGTTCAGGCAATCCACTCACCTTGGCCTCCCAAAGCGCAGGATTACAGGCTGAGCCACCGAGCCTGGCCAAGATTCATTTTTAAAAAAAGTATATCATGCACCAACTTTTTAGATCTGGTACACACTGTGTTAACTCACAGAATCTAATAGTGTGCGTGACAGGGCTCTTGGCTCCTTGAGATTCGTAGTCTGGGGTGTATGTGTGTGTGTGAGGGGGGTTGGATGGATAAGTTCATAAGTACTTGTAACAACCCTCATAGATGCTAATACTGGTGAAGAAGCAGGTGCCAGGGGCACTTGAATTTGGGATTGGAGGAGTCCTTCCTTCTGCCTGTTTATCCACCTGTTTATCCAAACACTTCTGGGTATCTACCAGAAGTCAGGAACTGCTCCCTCCTGGGACTCAGGGATGGCTGAGACACAGCCCTAGCCCTGAGAAGTTCACTGTTTAGTGCTCACAGTCCATTCTGCTGCACAGAAATGGGTACCATAGGACACTGGGAGGCAGAGGGCAGATAGGCCTGCTGACAATTGGGTTGAGTGACAGCTGAGTTCAGAACAAATGCCAAACCCCCCCCCAAAAAAAAACCAGGGCACTGCCATCGAAAAGGAGGTCTGTGGGTGATGTATAAATGAAGTCACTTGCCTTAGAAAAAGTCCCAAGACACAACTACAATTGTCCATTGCCAAATGGCTGTTGTCAAGGTCAACAACGACCCTGAGGTGGCAAATTTAGCAGCCTTTTCTCTCTCCTCCTCTTATTCAACCTCTTGGCACTTGACACAGTCCATGAAACGCTTCCTTTTCTTGGTTTCCATGTCATCATCCTCTGCTTCTTCTCCTGCCAAATCACTGGCCAGTCTCCTTATACCTAATTCTAAATAAATGTTGACTCCACCCTTTTACAATCTCATCCAATCCAATCTGTCAGGAAACTCTGTCAGCTACATTTCCAAATGTTTCTCAAGTTTAGTCTTTTCTCTCCATCTCCAAGGCTACCACCACGCTCTGTTATCACAAGCTATGCATTAGTCCTACTGGGTCTCCTAGACTCTACTGCAGCCAGAACAGGCTTCAGAAAACACGAACCAGATTATGTATTTTCCCCACTCAACACCCTCCAGGGTCTTTCCACCACACCCAGAATACAACCCAACCTCTGGACTCTGGACCAGGGCCACGGGACTCTGGATAACAAGACCCTGCAGTTCTGGTCCCTGCACACTGCTCTGAAGCCCTCACACAGGCCTCTCTTGGTTTTCCTCTTGCTGTGCTCTCTGAGTGGACACTCTTGCACTAGCTCTTCATACAGTTTGCTTGACTTACAAGGGAGGGGGACCCAAAAAAGTCCGGAATTATTTTTTGGGGGTGAGCTCCTTGTAGTACAGGCTTCCCGTACTAGCTAAGTGTTCTAGAAACCCATTGGTATCAGTGCACCAGCTAGCATTGTTGTGAGAGGCAGCGTTTGGTGAATTTTCTTTTGGAGATTCTTTCAACGTGTTTGCCCGTTTCATGATGGGTGATTTATGACTGCAACTGCCCACATGCGCTGAGTGTCCGGCAGTTTTTGAACCAAATGGCATGACCCCCATGCCCCCACGCTCCCTATTTACCTGATCTCACTCCAACTGACTTTTTGTTTCCTTGGATGAAAAAGTCCTCAAAGGGGATGTGGAAGAGGTGAAACAAAAATGGCAAAAGCACTATAAAAGACATCAAAATGGATGAGTTCAGAGCAGTGGAAAAAGCATCTTGATAGGTGTATTGCATCAAATGGAGAGTAGTCTGAAGGTGACTGAAATTTAAACTTCAGAGAATACACAAGTTTTTATAAATAAATTCCAGGTTTTTTGTTTTTTGGGTCCCCCTCTCGTATTTGTTTCTGTTATTTAACCTACAGAAACGTAAGCCTCAAGAAAGCCTGGCCCTTACCCTGTATCTGAACCATTAGTACAGTGCCTGGCAGATAGTAGGTGTTAAATAAATATTTTTCAAATCAATAAACAAATAAAAGCCATATGACTCTGAAGAATGTAATCCAAGAGATTCAGCATTCAAGAAATAGGTTTTAAGCCAGGCTCGGTGGCTCAGTCTGTAATCCTGTACCTTTGGGAGGCCGAGGTGAGTGGATTGCCTGAGCCTGCGGGTTCAAGACCCACCTGGGCAGCGAGACCTCATCTCTACAATAAATCAAAAAATCAGCCGGGCATGGTAGTGCATGCTTGTAATTCCGACTACTTGGAAGGCTGAGGCAGAAGGATCGCCGAAGCCCAACAGGTCGAGGCTGCGGTGGCCAGGAGTGGCCACTGCACTCCAGTCTGGGTGACAGAGTGAGACTCCAACTCAAAAAAAAAAAAAAAAGAAATAGGTTTTGATGAGATTATAAGTAGAAAGTGTTTTTTCAAGTAAAACTTTAATAATCCTAAGGTTATGAAGACCTTATTAATCTATTTCTAAATTTGAGCTGAACCATTATATCGGCTCTGCACCTATTTGCAACATTTCTACTCAATCACTGAAACATGCAAAAAGGGAATTTCATTGACTCTGGAGGAAATGATCTACTGTTTCATGGATTTGCTCATTTGTTGGATATAAACAAGAAACTACAGGCAGAACTTATGGAAAAACATACATGGTACCCACTCCACCGCTTCTACAAGCTTTCTTCTTTTTACTTTCAGATATTTATTTAAAGGTCTATTTCAAATGCTGTGGGTAAGGTGCTAAACACATTCACCATTATCGATGTACTCCTCCCATCTCCTTCCCTCAAAACTGTGTCAAGTTCTTTGCTTTTGCCAATAAGCAGACAAGATCAACGATGTAGATTAAAACAGGGAGAAAGAGAAATGAAACTCAGCTGCCCCCAAGCACCTGTTATTTACTTTTTAGCATCCTACAGGGGATGAACGTGGTCTTTCTTCATCAAAATTTAGTTATGTTAGTTTAGTTTATTGCAGGGAATTTGAAATGTAAAACAATTCAATCAACAGAGTGGTTAAGGCACTCCAGAGTCAGACACTAGAATCCTGGTTCTGCCACTTATATCAGCCCAATCTTGAACAAATTTCGTAAATTCTCCAAGTCTCTCTTTCCTTGAGTGTGAGCTAAGCACAATACAATGACAGCACCTTAGGATGATGACAGGATTAAATAACACATTAAAATGCTTAGCACATAGTAAGTGCTCAGTAACATATATTAACTTTTTTGCTGTGTACTTTTTTTGAGTCAGGGTCTCACTCCGTCACCCAGGCTGGTTCATGGCTCATGGCAGTCTTAACCTCCCAGGCTCAGGTGGTCCTTTCACCTCAGCATCTCAAGTAGCTGGGACTACAGGTGCACACCATCATGCCCGGCTAATTTCTTTATTTTTTGTAGAGACGAGATCTCGCTATGTTGCCCAGGCTGGTCTTGAACTCCTAGGCTCAATCAATCTGCCTGCCTTGGTGTCCTAAAGTGCTGGGATTACAGGCCTGAGCCACCGCACCCGGCCCCTTTTTTGCTATTGTTATTTTTATCTCCCATAAAAAGTGAAAAGTGGGACCAAATCAAATGTCTATCATCTGGACCCAGCATTAACTCTAATTTGAGCAGTAGCAAGTGCAAAATACAAAACTTCGAAGTGGAGCAAAACAGATCTGCTTAGTCGTAGATTCTCTCAGTTGTAATGCCGATAACCATTTGTTAATCAGACAGCCTGTCACTTCTTTCCTCCGGGATTTCCTTGGGATCTATCATAAGAATTCCCTTAGGATCCATAGTGTGCTGCACTTTCCTAGGGATGATGGAAGGAGGAAATAAGAAACAACAGAAGATATTGCTCTGATCATAAGGAGCCCCAAAGATAGATCAATACCAGGAGTTAGTTCTGGATCTGAGATATGCTGATCAAATTAAAGTAAAAAAAAAAAAATCCTACTAACAAAATAAAGTTTGTGCAGATTCACATACTCTTGCTAAGTCTTATTAACTACTGCTGTCAGACAAGGAATATGTTCGATGAGAACAATTTCCTTTAATTATTTTATACTTCTCTGGTGTAAAAAAGTCTAGTCCCATAAAAGACAATTAACAATAACAACAACAACAAGAATTTCATGTCAGCAAACAAATCTAACTTAATCGACAAAAATCCCAGGCCCTGTGCTATGGCAATCAACACCTTTAGAAGAAAAGTCCTGGCAGGATAATTAGCTGGTGATGATACCCCTGACACCCTGGGAAGCCCAGGGGGCACTGACATCGGGAGGGACTAACTGTCTCTAGAGTTCAGAAGCACAAATGGTTGTCTCCTCCTCAACCAGAGGTCACCTGGAGAGAGACAAAATAAAAAGAACAATGACAGGAAACCTTGGAACCTCATTAATTAGGCTCCTGTGGGTAGTACCGCTGCTCTCAGTAGCCAACCAGTATCGGCATCTGGATACACAGAAGGATGGGGTGCTGGCCAGGACACGCCATGCCTCGCTCCAGGGGTGAGCCTCCGTCACTCATTTATTTTCCTGCTCAGCCTCTCTGCTTTAGCTCACAGTTCATTAAATTCTACAGCGTCACCATCAACATGCAAAACAGCTACTTGAAGGGCATTCAAAAAGATAATCAGAAAAGGGAATAAAAACCCCTCGTTCAGAAAGAAGGGGAAAAAAATTGAATCCTCTGTTGTCTATTGAATGACATCCAGGTTATTTGGTTCTAAACCATTTTTTTTAAAGTAGCAGTGACATCCAAGGATTATCTCTGTCTGCTGGGTGGGGTGTGGAGCTCTGTGGCTCTCTGTTTAGGGGACTCATGCCAGTGCAGCTGACAGATTCTGTAATATCTGGGTACACAAATGTGTGTGAGTGGTTTTTTTTGTTTTTGTTTGTTTTTAGATTTGAGGTGCCTTATGGACTACTGTAAGACAGCTTGTTTTATGCTTTGCGTCTGTCTGTCCGTGATGGAGAAAGGATCCTGATGACCAGCTCTGTGCAAGTTGCAAGTCAACTTTCTACACGTGGCTGTGATTCCACAGAAGTTATTTCTGGGTACAAACACACATTTTACTTTGATAAAAAGTTTAAACACAGAAAAGCACAAAGTATGTATGACAAATGGGGAATGTTATATTTTTACGCCAGTGGTTCCCACCTGGGGGCAACTGTGCCCCCTAGGGGACATTGGCAGAGCCCAGAGTCATTTTTGGTTGTCAAGATTAGGGGCTGGGCCCGTGCAGCTATTGGTATCTAGGTGGTAGAGGCCAGGGAAGCTGCTCAGCCTCCTACAATAAGACACAGGATGATGGGCTCCACAGCAAAGCATTATCCATCCCCAAATGTCGGTAGTGGCCTTGCTGAGAAACCCTGCCGCCCGGCAGTTAGTTAGGCAAATAGATTAGTAGGTAAGGGAAGAAAAAAAATCATACTCTTTTCTTTTTTTTAAAAATTTTTATCCATGGGATTATGGGCTGAGCCACCGAACCCAGCTAGTACTCCTTCCATTTAGACAAATCATGCCACTTCATACATGTTTAGCCCAATGTCAGAACAACAACTTGGCTCTGTGTACTATTTTTTCTTTAATTACAATATCCCAAATTGAATAAAAACACACAAATTACCAAAAAGTAATAGAAAATACTTTTTTCCATCATAAGCATCTTGTACCGCCTTATGTCATTTTACATATGAGCCTGTGCTCACGTACAGAGAGCAGTCCCATGCCCAGCCCTCCCTGGCCCCCATTTACCACCCGTACCTTTGCCCTTCCCGGATTCTTTTTGGAAGAAATGCCAACAGGACACTTGCTAGACCAAAGTTAGGGCCCACCACAATACTGACATGAGGAAGAGTCACAGTCACCAGTGAAAACTCTTTGGACAAGATTTCATTATAAATCTCTGGCGCTTGTCACTCAGTTAATGATTGAATAACTTTTTATTTTAAAGCAAACTTTGTTCCATCACTACTGTCCATATGCAAGTTCCTTGAATCATTACAACTTTATGCAATGGACTATTATCAGAGACAGGGTCTTGCTCTGCTGCCCAGGCTGGAATATTTTGGTGAGATCATAGTTCACTGCAGCCTTAAACTCCTGGGCTCAAGCAATCATCTCATCTCAGCCTCCCGAGTAACTAGGACTACAGGTGCAGCACCACACATGGCTAATTTAATTTTTTTTTTTTTTTGTAGAGAATGGGTCTTGCGATGATGCTCAGGCTGGTCTCAAACTTTGGCCTCAAGTGATCCTCCCACCTTGGCCTCCCAAAGTACTGGAATTACAGGGGTGAGCCACTGTACCTGGCAAATCCCTATTTTTAAGAATAAGGAAACAAAAGCACAGAGAGGCAAAGTAACCTGCCCAAGGTCACACAGCAAACAAAGGGTAGAGCTGGAATTTTTTTCTTTTTTTTTTTGAGTTGGAGTCTTACTCTGTCGCCCAGACTGGAGTGCAGTGGCACGCTCCCGGCCACTGCAGCCTCGACCTGCTGGGCTCCGGCGATCCTTCTGCCTCAGCCTTCCAAGTAGCTGGAACTATAGGCGTGCGCTACCATGCCCGGCTAATTTTTGATTTATTGTAGAGATGAGGTTTCACCAAGTTGCCCAGGCGGATCTCGAACCCGTGGGCTCAGGCAATCCACTCACCTCAGCCTCCCAAAGCACTGGGATTACAGGCTGAGCCACCGAGCCGACTTGGAATTTTAATCTAAGCAAACAGATCCTAGAGAGGTTATCCTCAACCATAGGCTCTCACATCATGTCAGTGTATCAAGCCCCAACTTGAGATGGACAGCTTCGAGGGACAGAGATGCCTGTGGAGTGCAATCAGGACCTCAAGGGGAGGCCTTTTGTTTCTGTTTCCCCCTTTGTACTATTCCTTATTGACTCACGAAGGGACTTTAGAAACAAAAGAACTCTTCAAAATTCTCGTTCTCCTGGATAGAGGTTTAAAAAGCATCTAAAAAGTCCTTGGTGCAGATGCAGGAAACAGACCCTAGGGGGCCCACCCCGGTGGGGTGGCATGGAACATGGCTCCCGGAACCCCCTCTATCTCCGTGCCAAGAGGGCCTCCCCAGCAGGGGCCATGCCTGTAGAAACATCTGGGCCACCAGCTTGGGGCACCATGTCAGGAGCAGAAGGACAGCAGCCAGCCCTGGGAGGGGGGCTTCACGTTAGCCCTGCATGGTGTCGTGGCAGAAGCTGGATGGACCCTGGCAGAGAACCCAAGGAATCCTGGAGCTTCATGGCATCAGAAGAGCTGACGCTAGGGCTTAACGGAAAGGTAATATTTGTAAAGCTGAGTCCTCAAAACTCCTAGCAGATGTAATCATATTCAGGCCAAGATGTTGGACGTGAGAGATGAATCAGTGCGAGGGTGGAGGCTGACCCCAGAGTGCACGTCCTCTGAGATGGGGCATGGACGGAGACAGGAAGCACTTGACAGAATTGGTTTTCCCATTTTTTCCACAAGAAATATACAATTTAATAAAAAATAGCCACAATTTATTGACAATCCTTTCTTTATTTCCTTACTATGTGCCAGAAAACTATACCGACATTTCCTCTGTTATTCATGGGAACTCTGCAAGGCAGAAGTTGCCATCTTTACTTACACACGAGGAAAATGAAGCTTGGAAGGTCATTAGCCCAAGGTCACACAGCTAGGAAATGTTAAATCAGGATTCTAACCTGGGTCTGTTGGACTCTGAAATTCTTGATTTTCCCACTATGATGTTCTATTTTTCACATTGCTACTATGATATTGTGATATAATAAGAAATATGTATTTGGGGGCTGGGTGTGGTGGCTCACACCTGTAATCCCAGCACTTTGGAAGGTGGAGGCGAGAGGATTGCCTGAGTCCAGGAATTCGAGAGCTGCCTGAGCAATTTGGTGAGACTTCGTCTCTACAATAAAAAAAAAAAGAAAAAAAAAATTTAGCCAGGTATGGTGGTGTCTCCCCATAGTTCCAGCTACTTGGAAGGCTGAAGCAGAAGGATCATCTGAATCCAGCAGGTTGGGGCTGTGGTGGCCGTGAGTGTACTACTGCACTCCAGGCTGGGTGACAGAGTGAGACTCCAACACCATATATATATATTGGTTTTAGTTCCCTGTTTCCTGACACTAGTGCTTCTAAGATGCTTGGAATTGCCGGGGTTGGTGGCTCAGCCTGTAATCCTAGTGTTTTGGGAGGCCGAGGTGAGTGGATTGCCTGAGCCTGTGGGTTCGAGACAATTTGGTGAGCCCTCATCTCTACAACAAATCAAAAAATCAGCCGGGCGTGGTAGCGCGCGCCTGTAGTTCCTACTACTTGGAAGGCTGAGGCAGAAGGATTGCTGGAGCCCAGCAGCTCAAGGCTGCGGTGGCCAGGAGCATGCCACTGTACTCCAGTCTGGGTGACAGAGTGAGACTCCAACTCAAAAAAAAAAAAAAGACCCTTGGAATCTCCAGAGTGAATCTTTATATGCTAGTGAGGTGACTGGTCACTAGGGTTCCTAGGCAGCTTCAGGATGGGGGTTGGTCATCAGAAAGTTAATCACCAATGGCCAATGATTTAATCAACCATGCCTATGCAACAGAACCTCCAAAAACTCTGGAGGACAGAGTTTGGAGAGATTCCATGAAGCTCTATGGCGACAGTAGCTCCTATGCTCGAGGCCCTTCCAGACCTTATCCTGTATATCTCCAGCTGTTCATCTGTATTCTTTCTAATAAACTGGTAAACACGCCAAGTGTCTCTCTGAGTTCTGTGAGCCATTATGGCAAATTATTGAACTTGAGGAGAAGGCTATGGAAACTCCTGATTTGTAGCCAAGTCAGACAGAAGCGTGGGTCACCTGAAGACCCAGTATTCATGACTGGCATCTCAAGTGGGGGCAGTTCTGTGGGACTGAGGCTTGAACCTATGGGGTCCGTGCCAACTTGGAGTAGTACAAACTCTGGGTAGAGTCAGAAATGAATTAAATTGTAGGTCACCCAGGTGGTGTCCACAGAGAATTTCTTTGGTCTAGGAAGCCCACACATTTGGTGAAGTGTTGAACAAGAAATAGTTTTCCTTTAACCACAAATTTCTGAAGGTCCCACAACTGACTGCCTAAGAACACACACACACACACACACACACACACACACACACACACACACACACACATGCTTCAATTTAACTTAAATGATTAGTACACCAAGATTTTGAACACTGCCACGCACCCATGATGAGCTCGTCCTCTGAATGCTAGGAATGCAGGATTGAAAAGTATATCCTTGGTCCTAGAGGATTCTAGAAGCCAAGTCAGTCCACAGGTAACCGCATGGCAGAACGTGGGAAGTGGCACAGGAGAACAGAGTTCTGTGAGTATTCAGAGGGAGAAATCCCTTTCAGCTGGAGACAATGGAGAACGATGCCATGGAGGGAAGAAAGGAGGAACTGATCTCTGAGTCTCACATTGGTGATATTGTCCCAGGAACCCCCTGAGACAGGCAGAATACCCCTTTTACAGAGGAAGAAACTGAAGCAAAGAGAGATGAAGGTGACCTGCTCAAGGTCACACAATTAGTGGGGGAGCCATGTGAATTGCTTTGATAGACCCCAAAGCCCATGTTCTCTCCACTATATCCACAAACTTCAGATAATGCTCCATGGAGCCCTGGTGGGTGGGGCAAAGTTGGGGAAGGCCGGGTGGGTGGGGCTTGAGCTTCTGCCTCAAATTCAACCCCCAAGTTCTGTTTTCCACATACACAGTTTGGGGTTCTATGCGAGATTCCGTTTGAAAAAAACTGCAGCTCCCCACGCCATGGCTGAGCCCCCAAGGTACAGCATGCTCCCTGCCAAGCACATGGTTGAGCCTTGCAGTCTGAGAAGGGCAGGAAGGGCCACGCAACCCACGTGGAGGGCAAAGGAAGGACCAGGCTAAGCGGGACTTCGCTCATTCTGAAGTGAGGCTGCCTGCATTCGAAAGCAGGCTCTATATCTGCCTAGCTTCGGGACCTCGGGCAAAGCGCTGACTTCCTAAGCCTTAGCTTCTTCAACTTCAAAATGGGTAGAATGTTAGCAACTACTGTGTAGGGCTGTTGAGAGGATGACATGCCCAAAGACACAGAAAACACGTGGCACAGTGGTGGGCTCTCAGCACGCTGGCCTTCTTATTAACTTGCTGAAAATAGGCTAGCTCTACAAGGTAAAACAGCAAAAACAAACAAAACAAAAACAAAGGAATATTGTTGTGGTCTGAATGTGTGTGTCCCCCCAAATCCATATATCGAAATTCGTACTCCCAAGGTGACGGTATTAGGAGGCGATTAGGTCCTGAGGCTGGAGCCCTCATGCATGGGGTCAGTGCCCTTCTAAAAGGGACCCCAGAGAGCTCTCTTGCCCTCTTTCCAACACTCGAGGAGAAGCTGGCCATCTGCAGCCCGGAAGAGGGACCTTCCCAGAACCAACCATGCTGGAACTCTTCTCTGGGACTTCCAGCCCCCAGAACTGTGAGAAATAAATTTCTATTGTTTATAAGCCACCCAGTCTATGATATTCTGTTGCAACAGTCCAAACTGACTAAGACAATCATGAAGCTAGAGGAGGAATTCTTAGGGAAACTACAATGAACTTCCCCCAAGGAGTTGCACTGGTTCTGGGCTCTGCCTTGGGTTCTCTCCCGGTCTTGATAAATACGATCTTTGTATTATTGGGACACACACCTGAAAGATGTGAGGGAGTCTTAATTGCCGAGCTGTGGTTGCGTCCCCATTGCTGCTTAACAGCTGGTTCAGCAAGAAACTTAACGGAGACTGGGCATCCAGAGACAAAGTCAATAGCCTCAAACCTCCAAGCTAATTTACTGCCACTGCTCAGAGCAGGTGGCCACAAAGTCATAGGCTGTCCCCTAAGCTGACACTCAGCTCTTCCTCCGAAAGCCCAAGGGTAGAGGGAGGCATACGTATCAGTCACAGCAAGCCCTAGAGGTTCCTGCTAGCTAGATGGGTATTGCCCATGGGCAGAATTCTGCAGGGGACAGTGGGGTCCCAGGTCTCAGGTCCCTGTCAGGATACTTCCATCAAAGATTGCCAGTGAATTAAGTTCCCAGGGAAAGTTTTGATGGGGTGCAATAGAAAGCAAACCCCGCGAGGGCAGGGGTTTTTGCTTGTTTTGTTTACTGCGGTATCCCAGTGCTTAGAACAGTAGCACCTCCCTGTGAATGGATGATGTGGTGCCTGCGCTCTCATGAGACACACAGAAGCAACAGGGCACAGAGCTTCTGCGGCTGCTCCCTGAGCGGCTGTCTGGGTGGGACCTCCTTGTCATGGCTCTGCTTCAGATTCCCCACCTGTCACCTCAGCTGGTGGCAACACCACTGGGCTCTGACAGTTCTTTGGAGAGGTTTGACCTTTTCCCTCTTCCAGGCAGAAGAGAGGGCTGTTTGCTACAGAGCACTGAGCAAGAACGTTGACTCGTGCCAAGCACACAACTTGCTTCTTTCGTGCTCACTCGGCCAGAAATGAAAACGTTAGAGCTAGACGTGCCTCCAGAAGTCACTTCCTCATGGTAGAGACAAGGACACCAAAGGCCTGAGACATCAAGCAAGTAGCCTGAGGCCACAGAGCTGTTTGCAGGGAGGGCAGAAGACCTGGCCTCTGACCAGAACTCTCTGAATAGCACCTACTTGGGTTCTTTCTTTGCCTTGTGCTGGTTAGAAAGTGTTGGACTAACTCACAAAATGCCCCATAAGCCCCATAAGCCTGAATCCTCCTTTTACACGTTAAACACAAAATACACCTACAGTGTACACACAGATTTTATATATATATACACGTAGGTATCATATACATATCTATACATATTCACAGATAACATTAGTGTGTATATAAACTATTCTACAGTCCCCAACACATTTGTTGAAGAGTTTAGATAAGCTCAACTCCCTCTATTTTATTCCAGAGTAATGATGACTGAGGAGTGGGGGAGAGGGAAAATGCGTGTAATTTGCAAACGCACATTCAATATTATGATCGCTTTGCTTTTTTTAGCCACAATGTTAGATACACTTTGAAACTTGACCAGTACTCAGAGGGCATTCTGATTTTATGTTCATCAAAAGGGGATATGGTTTAAATAAAATGATCGAGAGATACTGTTCTGGAATACAGCATATTACAGCTTTGGAAATCATTCAGTCCAACTCCCTGTTAAAGATAAGGAAACTTCCACCCAGAGAGGTTAAGTGACTTCTTGTCTAAGGTCAAAGAGCTGTTTGTTCACCCCTGAGGGGAGTGGCCATGCGGACTTTATCTGTTATGTCCACAGCAGCGGCAGGGTTTGTTGCTGACCACCTGAAGGACTGTCTTATATCAAGAATGTTAAGACACAGAGAGAAGGCAGTCCCCACCCACATCTGGATTTTTTTTTTAAATAAGGGAGATTCTTGGGGGAAAAAAAGGAAGAAAGATGTAGAACCTAAGCTTTTATCAATACACGATTTCTTCGGGGCAGCATCCCAATGACCTGAACACTGGGCTGCCCTTGGCTCCAGCCCCTCTTTGTAAAAATCCAGGGAGACTCCCTCCTAGTCCTATTTCGGGGAGGAGAAAACATCAGGCTGCAGGATGGACTCCTCAAGTCACTGCTGTCCCCTCCCCTTGATAACCTGCAGAGACCACTGCAGGCTGGGTGGATGGTTTCAGTCTAGTACCATCTACTGAGACAAGTTGCAGGCTTTCTCTCATTTTTTTGAACAGGACGGAGCATTTCAGCAGAAGGACTACAGCTCCTAAAGCAGTTACCCTGCGAGCAGAGACAGCAGCCCCAGGAAGAATTTACCCGCAGCCCTGGGCTAAGACAGACACAGGGCCAGACTCTGTAGGGGAGCTCACTGGAGGCGACTGTCCCCAGAGCGGCAGCTGCCAATGCGCCCGCCGGGTGCAGGAGTCCACTTACCGCAGTGCGACTGGAAAACCTGTGGCTTGATGACCTGATTACAGGCACTGCACACTACGAGATAGAAGTCGTCATGTGCTGGATAATGGCCAAATAAGTGCATATCTGTGGGGGAAATGAAAACAGTGTTTTTTGAAAAAGCAATTAAGTCTCAGAAGGTGTAACGTTTCCTCTTGGAATTTCTTCAAGGACAGTTTTTCAAACAAGACACGCAGAAAGGCAATAATCTTTTCTAAGGGAACTCGGTGTGTCATAATGCAACTCCCCACCTCTCAGAGAAGCAACTGCCTCAGAGAATCCTTCCTCGTTTCATCTTCGAAAAGGGACTATGACTGCTATCGATTTAGCCAGTGATGTTGAGGGACTGCCCTGAGTCACATGCCACAGGAACTACCCCGTCCCAAGAGAGTGTCCATGTGTTAGCGGGGACCCACTGAGGCTCTATTTAATTCAGGATTGGGGGGGACCCTCCCAAACCCATACCCACTCCTTGTTTTTTTGGTGTTTGTTTGTTTGTTTTGAGACAGGGTCTTGCTCTGTTGCCCAGGCTGGAGTACAATGGCACGATCATGGCTCAACATAGCCTCGACCTCATGGGCTCAGGCGATCCTCTTGCTTCAGCCTCCCGAGTAGCTGGGACAACAAGCATGTGCCACCAAACCTGTCTGGTTTTTAAAAAAATTTTTGTAGAGAAGAGGTCTCACTATGTTGCCCAGGTTGGTCTTGAACCCTTGGGCTCAAGCAGTCCTCCTGCCTCAGCCTTCCAAAGTGCTGGGATTATAAGTGTGAGTCATCAGGCCCGGTCTCCATTCCTGTTTTAGCAGTGGTCCCTCAGGTGTGTGAGAGGGGCAGATGGGCTGGAGACAGAAAGAGGAGTTCTTGGCCTCAGTGGTTGCCTAGGTTTTCCCATCACCTGAGGGAGACACCAAGGCCAAAGTAATCCTCTGAACAAGTGGATGGTTTGCTGTTATGATTACCCATCGTTCCTTTGGTAAACATTTACTGAGCACCTAAGTGTGCCAGGCACTGTGCTAGCTGCTAGGAAAACTGGGAACAAGAATGAGCTTCCTGCTCTCCTGGAGCTTATGCCAACGAACATTAGGGATCGTCACTCAAGTCATCACTGCTGGTAACTGTGGTAAGCGCTAAAGAGGAGACATAAGGGTTCCCCTGAATGTGGCAGGTGAACCTAACCTAATCTGAGACAGTGGAATAAGTTTCTCTGCAACCTGAGGCCCCAGGATGAGTAGGGGTTAGAGGAACAAAGGGCTAAGCAGGGGAAAGGCAGAAGTTTAAAGTTTAATCCAAGGCAGGAAGTTCTGCTCATCAGAGGAACCTCTGGGCATCTTGGCTGAGACAGAAGAATGGGGCGGCAAGAGGACTGAAGCTGGATACAGCCCCAAAGTTGTGGGTCTTGCAGACCCCGGGAAGGATTTTGATCATGATTTTAAGAACGATGGGAAGTACTGAAGGTTTTTAAGCAAACAGATGATGCGATCACTTATGTGGCATATACCTACAACACATGAACACATATGTCTACACAAAACTCTGCACACAGATGTTCACAGAAGCATTATTCAGAATAGCCAAAAAGTGGAAACAACCCAAAGGCCCACCAATGGATGAGTGAATAAACAAAATGTGCCATAGCTGTGCAATGGAATATTATTCATCCATAGCAGGGGATGAAGTACTGATTCGGGCTACAACACGGATGAATCTAGGAGACATCACGCGAAGTGAAAAAATCCAGATACAAAAGGCCACATACAGTATGACTCCACTGATATGAAATGTCCAGAAATAGGCACACCTATAGAGACAGAAAGCAGGCAGGTGCTTGTCTTGGGCAGGGGACCTGGAGGGATTCGGCGGGGGATTGCTAAAGGGTGTGGGGATTCTTTTTGGGTCAGTGAAAATGTCCTAAGATTGACAGTGATAATGGCTGCACAATTCTGGAAATATCCTGAAAAACCACTGAATTGTACGTGTTAAATGGGTGAATTGTATGGTATATGGATTATATTTCAATAAAGCTATCAGAAAAAAGGTCAGTTATGAGGAACCTATGGTCACATCTCCCTGTGTGCCACCAGGTGGAGGTAGGGCCTTGGGCACCTCCATCCTGCATCCTCTTAGCTGACTGACGCTAGGTGGGTCACTTAGGCTCACAGACGGGACAGCCATAACCAATGACATTGTTGGTGGAGGAATTCAGCTTCTTCTGGTGGAGAAGCCCTTTCAGCCCTCATTGGCTTGACTCAACCTGTGTTTTTACCAAAACCCTCTAACATGATGCTTTCCCCAGCTGAGATCCTAGGATAGAAGAAGAGCTGAGCTCCTTTGTATGTGAGGAAGGTTTGAAGAGAACCCAACCAATGCCTTAAGAAGGCCCCGCATGGTTCTGCAGTCCCTTCCGAGAGCAGCCCTGCTACTTCGAGGAAAATGAAATCAGCACATTTATCACACGGCAAGGGCTGGAGGAAGCCTGTGACTGGAAGACTGGGGTGAGGCCTAGCTGGGAAGACTCCTATAGTGGTGCCCTCCTCAGGTGCTCAAGGACACTGCTCGCTCCACAGGGGGTGACCAGCAGGGACGGGGGACACAGGCTCAACTGAGTTTCTTTTTTAAAAATTTAATTTAATCACCTGTTTATTTTGGAATATGACAGATCAAGTAGACAAATAATAAGTAAGAATATAGGTTATCTGAATAACCCAATTAACAAATTCTATTATGTTTTTTAATGTATTACAAAGATTTATGATCTTCTTATTCTCTTGATATTATGTATAGTCTCTTCTGAAGAGCACATGCCTGTAGAATGTTTACCAGAAGGAATCATCGACTGAATTTCTAATGGGTGTGACCTGTCAGGGACCCCTCTCCACGTCCACTGCTGACTGAGATTTGCACATGGCATCTGCTGGGAATCACTGGAGGGGAGTGTCATTAGTCAGCGCCTGATAGGTGGGGAGGCCCATGGGAAGAGAGGCTGAGAGAGAACTGAGCTGTGACAAGAGTCTGGAAATTTGTGGTGGCCCATGTAGGGTCCAGCCAACCTTGCCAGCCTCAGTTCAAGGGACCCTCCATGGGCAGTCGGGATCCTCAGTTCAGGGCCTCGAACAGGGGAGATGACCCCTCTTGGGCCTTCATTAATGGCTGAGATCACTCTTACTTTACTTTTTATCTATAGGTTGTTTGTTTTTATAACATATAACACATTTTTTAAATAACAAAAGGGATCCATGTTCTTTGAAAATACATTTGCAAACTACAGAAAAGCAAGGAAAAATTTAAAATAAAAAAGACACCTTTATTAACACTCTGCATCTCATTTAGATTTTTTTTTTTTTTTAGTTGATGTCTCACTCTGTCACCATACTGGAGGGCAGTGGCACAATCACAGCTTACCACAGCCTCGAACTACTGGGCTCAGGCCATACTTCTGCCTCAGCCTCTGGAGTAGCTGGGACTACGGGCATGAACCACCACGTCTGGCTAATTTTTCTATTTTTTTTTTTTTTTTTTTGAGTTGGAATCTCACTCTGTCGCCCAGACTGGAGTGCAGTGGCCGCTCCCGGCCACGACAGCCTCGACCTGCTTGGCTCCGGCGATCCTTCCGCCTCAGCCTTCCAAGAAGCTGGAACTACAGGCGCGCGCTACCACGCCCGGCTAATTTTTTTGATTTTATGTAGAGATGAAGTCTCGCCAAGTTGCCCAGGCAGGTCTCGAACCCGCAGGCTCAGGCAATTCACTCACCTCAGTCTCCCAAAGCGCTGGGATTACAGGCTGAGCCACCGAGTTTGGCTTAATTTTTCTATTTTTTGCAGAGACAAGATGTCATTATGTTGCCTAGCCTGGCCTTGAACTCCTGGGTTCAATAATCCTCTGGTCTTGGTCTCCCAAAGTGCTGGGATTATAGGCGTGAACCACCACACTCTGCCTCATTTAGATATAAAAATCACATTTTATATCTAGGAACATGTACAAAAACAGGTCGGCGAGATCTACGACTTATTTGTTTATTCAATAAGCATTTATTGAGCTGCCTTACATCCTTTCTGCAACAGGTCAAGCTATGAAGGAATAAAAGATAATCATCAATTAAAAAACTTAAAATTAAGACCAACCATTAACAAAAATGTCTTGAGCACTTAACTTGCGCCAGAAATTGCCGAGTGCTGGGAAGCTGAGACCAGACCCTGGAGGGCGTGGGGAATGGGTCTCTGCACCTCGTCGTACATGCTGGAAACCTGTCTGGGCCCGTCAAGCCGCCACTGATGCCCCATTCTTCTGTATTCCTCCACAGACCTGGAGAGTTCACCCCCCGCCTCTCCCACTCCTGCCTACACACACACCTGTTATGTCACTGAGTTGAAAGTAAAGGTCAGGCTAGTCAGACTGTGGACACCTGGGGCTCTGTTCCCTTCACAGCCCTTCAGTCGCTGGGACTTTCCTTAGTTTTCCTCCAGGGCAGTTTCAACCTTGTACATGTCTGCTCAGAGCATGTCTTCTGAGGAAAGCGAGAAGACCTGCTTGTCTGCTTGATTACTCCCCAGTGAGCCGACCTTAGAATCTCCTCCACAGGCTGTCCCGGCTCTGAGAGCCCAGCAGATGGGGAGCAAGTTAGGGCACTGGGCTCCCAAGAAACCCACTCCATCACGTGGTTGGGTGTTCACAGGCAGTGTAATGTTTGAGTAGAGTAATGAAGGAGGGAGGGAGAACAGGGAGAGCCGAACACGAATGCCAGGCATAATGTTGGGTACTCTGTTAATTAATCCTCTTAGTTTTTTGAGTTGGGGTTTCACTGTCACCCAGACTGGAAAGCAGTGGTACCATATGGTTCACTGCAGCCTCGACCTCCTAGGCTCAGACAATCCTTCCCTCTCAGCCTCCTGAGTAGCTGGGACCACAGGTGTGCGCTGCCACGCCCAGGCAATTTTTTATTTTATTGTAAAAATGGGATCTTGCTATGTTGCCTAGGCTGGTCTCAAACTCCTGGGCTCAAGCAATCCTCCTGCTTTGGCCTCTCAAAGTGCTGGGATTACAGACATAAGCCATCATGTACAACTCTCTTTAAATTTTAATTTATCCCCAAGTAAAATATTCAGTGCACAGTTCCAACACAACCACAGGGGTGTGTTGAAGTGGGCTTGTACCAGCTTGAGAGAGCCAATTGTGTATGTTCAGTGTCTTCATGGCAGTAGCTTGAAATCAGCCATGGTGGGAATATTGACACCATGGAAATGGGCAAACACTACAAGTCTTTTTTTTTCTTTTGGAGAGCTGGTTGCTAAGCATTTAGCGGTGCACCACCGAATAAAGATGGGCCAAAAGTGAAAAGTGAAACCACCTGGAAATGCCCTCTCCTGGTGATAACCACTGTTGACATTTTAATATAAATCCTTCTTTGGGGTGACAATGTTATCTTAGTTAATCTTCATAATTAACCTACAAAGTTAACAAAGGCCAAGTAATTTGCTCGAGATCCCAGTGATGGGTAGAAAGTAGGATGAGATTCTGGGACACTCTGACTCTGAAGCCAGTTCTTTCTCAGAAAAATGCTGATTCCATAGAGCAAGTCCCATTTTGCAGATGGAAAAACCAGTTTGGAAGTGTTTCCTGGATGACTAATGCGCTGTCCTAAGGCTCCCAGGGAGCTGCTGAGTGAGCACAAGCCTGGGGTTGAAAGGCAGGTTTTAGAGACCAGCATTCACGAGCTGTATGCCTCAGGGAAGGGGTTGGACCTTTCCCAGGGTGAGTTTCCTCATCTATGAAATGGGGCTAGCAGTTCCTACCTCGTGGGGTTGCTGTGATGGCTCCTATATGCTGCCTGGCCTTGTATTCCTTCTTCCAGGAGGAGATCAGGATAGAGTGTGGAGAAAGCTTTAATTAAAATGCCCTCCCTTATTTTTAAAAACTCACTAGTTCTTTCTAGTGGAGAGTTCTTGCTCCAGGCAACACATTCTTTGACTCTTCCTCATTATTATTCACAGACCTGCTGGGAAGTCTGATTCTCTGACCTGTAGGACTTCGTGTGCATAGTGTGGGCTGAGAGCCACCAGGAGGGCTCTCTCTGCTGTGGGTGGATACCAAGAAAACATGTGCCGGAAGAAGACGGGACTGTGCCCAGTTTCAAACACAAAGTGCAAGAGTCCACAAAGAGACAAAGTCAAACCTGTGTGTTTTGCCCTGTTTTGCTTTTGCAAATGGATTAACTGTAGATCAGATAGTGTGCTACCTCCACACGCTATCACAGAGATCTCAGTCGTCCTCCTGGCCTGATCACAAGCAGGGAGGGGCAGGCTCCATTAACTCCATTTCGCAGATGGAGAAACAGATACATTTGCTTTTGAGTCAGTATTTTTTATTTTTTAGCCTCAACCCACTATAGACATATATTTACATCCATCCATCCATCCATCCATCATCTATAATTAAAACACGTAAGCTATCCTCTGATATTTTTCAGTTCCATTCTGTTCTATTTATTTCTTTTCATTTTACTCTATTCTATTTCATCTTATTGAGATCCCTAAATTAATTTCAGGACCCTTTAACGAGTCACAACTCAAAGTCAGACACTAAGGCAATCCAGTTTGTTAGAGGCTGAGTGGAGCCTAGGACTTATAGAGGTCTGAGCTGACCCTCAGTAATCATCTGAGAGCCTGAAGCCATGAACTGAATCATTAGTGCCAACTGCATGCTGGAGACAGCTTGTACCAACTCTCAAGTGTGCATCTCTTCCTACCTGCATTCAGTGATGGCATGCTGGTAGCCTGAATTGGCCAAGATGAAAGTATTTACACCACGGAGGATGCTTTCCCTCAGAGAGCTGGTTGTTAAAACCATTTACCAGCACACCACTGACTAGCGCCCACTCTGACATCATTCTTCCCTGGCTTGACTCCTCCAGCTCTAAGATGGAGAAAACTGTATTTATCATCTACCACACTGGGATGCAGGCAGGCTTTTGTGAAGCCGAGAGGAAATCCTATCAATATAAAATTATGGTTACACATCAATTATTCACCCAAGAACTCACACATACTAGAGCCGGGTAAACATGCTGATCACTTCCTATAGCAAATGAGCAACCCATAGAGGCTGTAAGTTGCCATGGGTGGGACAGGGGGGTAGGAGATTAAGTTACTGGAGTTCTTTCCAATATCTGTTGACTTACTGCTTACTTGTGAAGGCTTATACGGGAGATTATTCACAGATCAGGCTCACAGCCTTAGCACAACGCTGCTTATACATGTATCCCACGCAGGCTCTTCTCAGAGCCTCTGTTCAGAGCAGGTCATCCTGCACGCCCCTTATTTAACTTCCAGTACAATTCCTACTTGTGATAGTCAAACACATGCATGATATTAACTTGGTCTGACACTCAGCCTGCTTCCCCATAGCACTATCTGGTCCTCACAACCTCCCTCCCCCTGAAACACACTCTCCCTCACCTCCTTCCCCAGATAAGAAAGAGAGGGAACAGAGTTTGGTTGTGATGTGAAGAGACAGGAAGTATGGGACACTAGAATGGCTTCTATAAAAGTGAAGCCATACCTCTGATTTCCTAGTGTAGTTGGTAAATTGTTTCTAAAGTCAATACAGAAAAAGAAACCAGCAGCACAGGGGTAGTATTTTATTTAAGATAAACAGCTTTCTAGGGAGAACACTTTTGACAAGCAAAGTCGTGTATTTATAAACTTTAGTATATATCCAATATTCACTTTTTGAAAAGGGTTACAGTTAAGGAAAAGGAGGGGTGACTTCTCCAATTCATTATTTGTACAAGACTTGTTTCTAAGACAGAAAGACAGCTGGTTTTGTGGATTTAGGATCAAACTAGATGCTGTGTGCCTTTGAATTTGCCCCTGGATACGTTCCAAGGCTAGACACTTTGACATTATGAAGCCACAAATGGTAGGAGCTCAAATGATGAAAAACTTTAGATAAACTAAGCAAGGGTTGGTTCCTTCCTTTGGCAAGTGGGAATTCCAAATGAAACACAAGCTGTACAGAGAAGCTGCGAGAAGCAGGCTGTACTTGGAAGGCAGTCGGACAGCCTTTCGGCAACTGGTGATATCTATGCTCGCTACAGCAAAGCCCACAGCAGGAAAAAGAAGACAACAAAACAGACAACTCTGAAATTTGTAAAAAAAAATGGAAAAAAATCTTTTTTTGGAATTGGAAAAGAAAACAAAACAAAGCCCCCCCGCCCCGAAATGACTTTAGATTTCTCCAAACGTTCTTTTCAGTGTTATTTAACCACCTCAGTCCCCATAGGAATTACAAAAATGTCAATGCAGCACATGCTATAATATTGTAGCATATTAAAGATAATTTTATACAATTTTAAAATTATACTTTTTTAAAAACCTTACTCGAAAAATATTGTACTAAAAAAATGGGATTCTATTTATGTTCATTTCAACACACCAAGCCTTTGCCAGGAAGGCAGACATGAACTCTGCCTAAAAAGTCAGTATCTGCCCAACAGGAAGTAACTGGACTCATAGATCTTGATAGGACCTAAGGATGTGACAACCCTGTGACAATGGCCAGAGGACCAGGTGCCACTGAACTTCCTTGGAAAATTATCAGAAAGACGTGCTGCTGGCTGACAGTGGTTTTGATGTGTAGGCTTCCACCTACATGAACTCAGACAGGCCAAGTTATTGGGAAGGACAACCACTGCGGTTCAAGGACACATGATTGACTCCAAACAGATTCAAATCAGGCCATGGAAGGTCCTAAGAGCCTTCCTTTCCCCTGTTAATCTTCATGCGCTCATTATACAGTTTTTATTAATTTTTCTTTTTTGCCAGTGGAGTTTTCAGTTGCATTTTAATAACTTACATCACATAGAAAGCTTGAGGGGATACACAAAAATGTTTCCCCTTTGCTCTGACAGAGTGATTTTATTTGTTCCCCAACTCCAAAATTTCCTTAAATTCATAAGACAAAACAAGTTGGGGTCTGAAAATCACCTCAGACCTGACACCTCCCACTTCCTCAGCAGAATGTTGAATTCCCTTTTAGGAAAATGCGATTGCTTTCTGCTTTTCAGATCTCTGAAGACCAAGAGCTCTACGACAAGAGCTTCAAAATCAGTGAAATCTGCAAAGGGAAACTGAAACAAGGGGACTAGAAAAGCCAGCAGCAGCGGTGAGCTCTCCAGCGTCAAGGAGAGCAGCGAGCTGGCGGGCGTGCGCAGGCGGTGGAGTGAAGCTTTCTTCTCTTGCAAAACAAGGCCTAAAATGGCCCCCGGCCTCTTCTTGCTGTGGTGAGGCTGGAAGGCACCCCCCTTGCATGACTGGAGCCAGAAGCCAGGCCTGGTGGCAGGTAGGCATTGGGAAACATGGGGGCAGATGGAAGCCCCCTGTTATGCTGTATGAACAATACATCTCTCTGGACCTCAACCCCAACCAGTCAATAAACTCGGCGACATGACACAGTCCAATCCCCTCTTCCTCAGAAGAGGGACCTTTAAGGACATGCAGTCAAGGTATATTGGGGCCAGGGGTCTGTGCTGGGTCTCCAGGATGATTCCTCAGGCCTCAGACCAGCTGTAGTCCAGAGTTTAGAACAAAAACTGTGAGAGATGAGCCTTAAAAGTGCAGGGTCTGCTTGCTGGGTCCTGGAGTCAGCTAGCCTCAAGTTCAAATCCTGGCTTTGCCACTTGGCATGATAATCTCTAAGTTTGTTTCCTCATTTGGAATTAAATGACATATTTGTGAAGAGGCTGGCCCACAGTAAGGACATAAAAAATAGAACATATTATGATCTATGGCCTTCTTTTCCCTCCAACTTACCCGGTCGTTCCCCTGAGAAGCCTCCCTCCTCCTCACTCAGCTACGTGACTGCAGCTTTTCCTAAGGCTCTCACAGAGTAACTGGTTTACGCCTCTGACTCTCACCAGACTGGGATCTTTTGGAAGGCAGGAACTGTGACTTATCACCCTACCTATCTCTATAGCCAAATAGTCTAGCAAGTGGTAGCTGCTTCATCAACAGTAGCACCTTAACTAGGCTGAATTTCCAAGATGTTGACTTATTTTCCATACTCCTTCATTTTCTCTCAAAGGGAGAGGTAGTAAATGATAATAAATTGCCCTAATAGCCATGCTGCTATCTAAGATTACGAGGTCAATAACTGTCTCTGTTTATTTACTCTTTGAGCTCCTTGGAAGACAAGTCTATGTGAAGCTGAGGAGGAGGTATGCTGCAGGTGAGCTGTGTTAGTGAAGTGGTTTATTCTTGTCCCCCATTATGCCGAGGGCACAAAGGCTGCTCCTTCCTCCTCCAGCAAACATAGCTACTCTCTACTCCCAAGTCCCTGCAAGATCTCCCTCAGAGCCAGTGTTTGGGGCGGACTTGGGTGTTTTCTAGATGCTTCCTCTGATCCCATTTTCTATTTCCTGACTCTGGGGCTGCCCATGTGCGATCTATCTATCTATCTTAGACTTCTCCCACCCCTTTCTGTCTCAGCTCTGCCTTGCCTGACACTGGGCCAGCATGCGATGTGCTCACCCAAGGGCACACTGTGTCCATTTGAGTCAGCCTGGCAGAAGATCTGACTCATTGGTGGGGTAGTAATGACCTTGGTGGCAAAGAGAATAATTGTGCAAAGGGCTTACCTTTGCCTATGGCTGCCTTAGGCAACGATGCCAACAATTTGTCCCTAAAAATGTTCCCATGAATGATGTAAGATAAGCCCTGACACACTTTCTCTCACTTTCTCTTTCTCTCTCTCTCTCTCTCTCTTTCTCTCTCTTGGCTGCAGGGACAGTCAGACTTCTTCCTGTCCCGTTCTACCTCCACTCGCTCATTAGTTGGGCCAGGTTGGTTGGTAGTTTCTGGCCCGACACCCCAAGCTCTGGCCCTCAGGACAGAGGAAGCTCATGGAAATACCATTTTTAAGGCTACTGTGTCCTGGTAAGGTATCCTGGCCAAAGCTGTTCTTACAGCAAGGGTTTCTTGGGCTTAGAGATCAGGTGCATGGACAGGACAGCCCCATGTCCCCCTCCCCATGTCAGTCCCAGTGCCCAAGTTCTGTGTAGCAGATAAGGATGGGTACAGCATGTTTAACCATGGCCTGGCAACAAAAACTGTAGTTTACTATGGCTCAGTTAGAGAGAGAAGAGAAGCATCAACCTTCTGGGGGGACATTCGAGTCCTTTCCTTCTGGCTTTCATGCTGAGTGGTATGAAAGAGTAGGTCAGTAGCGAGGCCTGCGCAGGCTTTGTAAGGAATCATCACCAGACTCCCTTCCCTCCCAGGTTCTCCTTATCTGGTTCATTAAAATATTTAAATGTGCTGGGTGCAGTGGCTCACACCTGTAATCCCAGCACTTTGGGAGGCAGAGGCGAGAGGATTGCCTGGGCTCAGGGGTTCAAGACCAGCCTGGGCAACACAGCAGGACCTCATCTCTACAATAAATCAAAAAATTAGCTGGGCAAGGTGATGCATGCCTGTGGTTCCAGCTACTTGGAAGGCTGAGGTGGAAGGACCACCTGAGTCCAGCAGGCTGAGGCTGCCATAGCTATGGGCGTGCCATTGCACGCTAGCCTGGGTGACAGAGTGAGACTCCGACTCAAAAAAAAAAAATTAAATGTGCATTTCAATCTTTATGCCCCTATCTCAAATTACAGTTGAGATAATAGGTGTTCCCATAAAATCACTAGGCCTCCCTGGGCATTTTTTCTCAACTCTTCCTGCAGTAGGCCTTTTTTTTTTTTTTTTTTTTTTAACAGGCTTTTCCCACCCTATGCTCCCTTGGTCAGAAAAATTTAAGAGCTTGTCGGTATGAGCCCCAATTTCTAGATGATTTTCTGGGGTGACTCCTCCTATCTCTATCCTGGGGCATCTCTTGGGTCCAGGTTGAGTCTCCTGGCATAGTCTGTGATGCCGCCCTCCTCTACCTTTTGAAGAGATCTGTGAGGTAGAGGTAGGCAGCATATTTCAGCAAAGAGGACAGTGGGTTTGGGGGTGAGGAAGTAATGTCCCCCACATGATGTTTTTTCCTTACACAACAGGCTGTGGCAAAAGAGAATTATCAGGCTTTACATGAAAGTGCTACTGGAAAAGGGGAAATCAATGAGAACATCTCCTTTCATACAGGTCAGTCCATCCTCTCACTATGCCACCCTGACTGAGACTGCAGCCTACACTAACTGGTTGTTTAAGTTCCTTTCCAGCTCTTTAGTTATGATGACTGGTCCAACAGCGAGTGTGTCAGGAGAAGAGAGGGGAGAAAGAAGAGAAGAAAGGGAGAATGTCACATTCATGCTATAAAGGAACTCTCTGGAAAAGGTAAACAAACAAATCTATGTGGTTTACTCTTAAGAGGAGTTAGTGAGACCTATCTATCCTCCACCTCATATCTATCTATCTATCTATCTATCTATCTCTATCCATCCATCCATCTATCCATCCATCTATCTATCTGTCTATTCATCTATCTATAATCTATCTATCTATCCATCTATCTAATCTATCATTTCTCTGTCATAGGAAGCATTATATTGTTTAGGTACTGTAGTTCTGAGGTGGATTCAGCTTGGTCTCCTCCTGTTTTATTGCTACACCAAATGCCACATTTTGGGGTGACAAGGGTGAGATATGGCTTTACAAAAATAAATAAATACAATTTTTAAAAAAAGAAAGAAACTTAGCCAACAACAAGAACTATCCATTGGTTTTCAAGAGCTGCATTATAAACTGCATGAGAGCCTAGACTAGGCCTTGGGCATATCTTCACCTTCCCCCCTCATCACAGAGAGTAGGAGTAGGAGCTAAGCAGAAGTCTAACTTGCAGTTCCCCTTGTAGGTAACTGAATTCAGCCTTCTCTCTTGAGTAGACTTTGGATCTAACAAATGGCTGCTCGAGATATACCGACGAACTTGTTGTTCACCATCTTGCTGCCTGAGATTCATGTGCTGAAAGGCTTTCCTTCTATTTGGATGGAAAGATAGGAATTTGGAAGCAAGAGAGGAATTCCAGGACAAAGGAATGGAATGGGTGGCCAGTTGTCTGTGGGAGTCAAACCTATGCTATATGTAGAGATTTCATAGCCCTGCTAAGACTAGGACAACTATAAGAGAAGTCATTTACACTAGGCCTTCCATCGTTGTTTAGAAATTATTATTTATTGATTTATTTTTATTTTTGTAGAGATAAGGGCTGACTATATTGCCTAGGCTGGTCTCAAACTCCTGGGCTCAAACAATTCTCTTGCCTAGGCCTCCCAAAATGCTAGGATTACAGGCATGAGCCACCACTCCTGGCCAGAATTTTAATTTAGAAATGGACTGAATGGCCTCAGGAGGAATCAGGCAGTAACCCTCTATCAGAGAAATAGAGGCGCCACCTGTCTTAACACAGCAGTTTGTGAGATTTCTTGGATGATACATTGCAGGACCACACTGAAGGCAGAGTCCATAAAGAAGCCCTCCTATGTTTCCTTACGAACGCAGAAAATGTGACATTTGTTAAGGTATAAGAAGAGGATTTTGTCAGCAAGACTGTATCATGGCAGACCTTAACTACCAAGCTATTGCTACGAATGCTATCTAAAACATGTGATGACCCGGGCTCGGTGGCTCAGCCAGTCATCCCGCGTTTTTGGGAGGCTGAGGTGAGTGGATTGCCTGAGCCCGCGGGTTCGTGACCCGCCTGGGCAGCGAGACCTCATCTCTACAATAAGTCAAAAAAATCAGCCGAGCGTGGTAGCGCGCACCTGTCATTCTGGCTACTCGGAAGGCTGAGGCAGAAGGATCCCCGGAGCCCAGCAGGTCGAGGCTGCGGTGGCCAGGAGCGGCCACTGCACTCCAGTCTGGGCGTCAGAGTGAGACTCCAACTCAAAAACAAAACAAAACAAAACATGTGATGGAGACCACTGACCCACAAAAAAATGCTCACTCCAGAAAACGCCTCCATCATTTCTGACATACCAACTCCTGCTCAGTGGTAGAGTGTTTTCTCAGTGTTGTGCTTGCAGATTCAAGGATGAAGAAGAGATACACTGCCCAAATCTGTAAGACTGGTGTCCAGATATGACAGGCAGTCCCAGAGCTAATGGTCTTGATGAGTACCATGGCAGTGATAAGCTGATTCCTATTCAGAGGGTCCAGGGCAAAAGACCCCTGATCCTGTGGCACTTGGTGCTTCTGGGAGGAAAGCAGGAGTTGGCTCTGGCTGTAGTTTATCCATAATTGGTAAAGAGACTGAGACTTTTTTCTCCCAGAGGGCCATTCGTCAAGGCTACAGAGTTCCACAAGTGCCCCTCAAGATTACGACAATAACCTGAGGGATGCTGCCGGAGTTCAGAGGTAAATGTGCCATCTGGCTCTATCAAGAGAAGTGTCCGCTTAGCACAGCCAGAAAACAATGGAAAGGAATTGCTTAATTTCCCAGGAATCAGTGTCCAAAGAAATCAAGCCACGGGGACAGCTAGACTATCTGTTGATAGATATCTCAAGGCATTCTCCCAGGAAGACGTGTTCACAGGGGAGTCATTCCAGCTGGACTGGTCACAGACCACACCAATGCTGTTGAGTGACAGAAATACACCTTTGCTCTAAGAGAACAGGAAGAAGCACTGGGGTGTCTCATCACACCCAGGGCCCTCAAATCAGTCACACATGCCTGGCAGACCACTTTGATGGTGCCAGGGTTTAAAGCACAAAGACCCAGGAATTAAAAATGCACTGAGAGAGAGTTATAAAAAACTGTTTTGGGCCAGGCACAGTGGCTTATGCCTGCAAGCCTAGTACTTTGGGAGGCTGAGGTGGGAGGATTGCTTGAACCCAAGAGTTTGAAACCAGCCTAGGAACATAGCAAGAACTCATTTCTTAAAAAACCAAAAAATTGGCTGAGCATGGTGGTGCATGCCTGTAGTCCCAGCTACTTGGGAGGTTGAGGTGCAAGGATTATCTAAGCTCAGGATGTAGAGACTGCAATAAGCTGTGATTGTACCACTGTACTCCAGCCTGGGTGACAGAGTGAGACCTCGACTCAACGCCCCCCCCCAAAAAACCCCAACAAAACAACTCTTTTAAGGTAATGGAAAAAAAAGATCAATCAGCTAGAAGGGAAAAATCACAATGTCTTCAGTCTCTCAAGCATGAGACTAATGGGCTGAAGAGAAAAAGGAGATTCTTTGCAAAGTTCACGAGGTCTTGGGATCTGGCCCCAATTCCTGGGTTCCCAGGCTCAGTTCCCACCAAATCCTCCCTGACCTCTCCCTCCATACTTGCAGAAACCCTACACATCCTTTAAGGTCCAGCTTTAGTGGAACCTCCTTCAGGGAGCCTCCTTCAATTCCCGCAGAGACAATGAGTGCTTTTTGTGTATTCGCACACTCCTTTGCATCCTACTGGCACACTTGGCCCACTTGATCTGGTGTTTAAAGATAGTGGTGGATACGTCCACCTTCTCATTCGTACATGGATGTTTTATATATACACGTGGACATTTATCAGTCAACAATGAAGACTGCCAGAAACACACTCAAACGCTTAAGAAAAGCAGCAAATAATCAAAGCTGTCTTACTTTAGACTAAGGAACTGCTCAGAACACTTAGCTGGGCAGCTGTGGGGTAGAGACATGAGCGACAACTCCTTCTCTGCCACTATCTGGCTGTGCAACAGGCGCAAGCACAGAACCTCTCTGGATCTCGCGTTCCTCTTCTAGAGAACAGCAGTCATACCTTCCCCATAAGGTAGCTGCAAGGATTAAATGAGATAACGCATGCCTATAAGTGCTGGTATCTTATAGGCACACTCTATTAAATGCTCATGAAATTGAACTGAACTTTAGTCTGAATTAGCTAAGTAAAAAGCCAAAGACCCTCAGAGGAACAATATTTTCCAGAGGCAGCTCAGTGTCATGCTTAGAATGTAGGTTCTAGAGTCAGACGGCCTGGATTGGAATTCTGGCACTATCTTCTTGGGAAATTTCTCTGAGCCTCAGTTTCATCATCTGCCAAATGGGATGGTCATCATAGGATGGTTGTTAGGATAAGATAGAGGGAACACGTATCTGATGGGTGGTGCTTGGGATGTCCTTAGCAAATATGATTTAGAATCAGATTTTTTAAAAAAAATTATTTATTTATTTTTTATTATGAAGTTGTGGGGTACAGTTAAGCGTTAGGTATACAATTGCGTTTCATTCAGGCACCCTGTTGATATGGGGTGTTTCTCCGTTCCCAGACAGATATTTGCTATTGTTAATCCCATCTCCCTCCCCCTACCATAGTTTCCCAGTACTGTCAGTCATTTTTGTATAGTATTGCATTGGATGTTCAAGGTCCATTATATGAGTGAGAACATGTGATACTCGGATCTTTGTTTCTGTGAGAGGTCACTCAGTATTATAAGTCTATAAGTCTAGTTCCATCCAGGTTGCTGTGAAATTCATGATTTTGTTCTTTTTTATGGTTGCGTAGTATTCCATCGTGTATATGTACCACATTTTTTTAATCCAGTCCTCTTTCGACGGGCAGCATGGCTGTTTCCAGGTTCTTGCTATTGTGAACAACGCTGCGATAAACATAGGTGTGCAGGTATCTTTTTTATAGAGTGATTTGTGTTCTTCAGGATATATTCCCAGTAGGGGGATTGCGGGGTCATATGGGAGGTTGGTATTTAGAGCTTTTGCATGGTGGAACTTTGAAGGGAAAAAAAAAAGCCCTGTTTCACTGGAGCAAAGTGGTGAGTGTGGAGACTGAAATCACTATGTTAAAAACCACCTGACTTTGAACGCCTATTCATCCAAGCCACAGGGTAAGTCAACAGTGGATGAGAGTTTCTCCAAGTGTGAATACTACCTGCATTTACTTGTCTGATCTACTTGCCTGCATTTACTTGTCTGGGACCCCACCCCAGATCTATGGAGCCAGATTCTGTGGGGTACGGAGACTAGCAGGATGCATTTTTGACGAGCTCCTCAAGGGATCTGATAATTTCTAAAATTGGCCAACCGTTGCCTTGTGGTTCTTTCCATCGGTACATCCTAGTTTTAGTCTGATGATCCAGAGATTCTTGCTGGTTCAAAGCTCTGTTAGGAGTGCTCTGTATATGGAAGGGTACCATGGAGGGTACCCTGGCACACAGTTTAGTCTGCCCACTGAGGCACCCTTACTAGTAAGCTTTTTGGATATATGCATAAGCTAAAAGCTCAGATAGTTCGGTGCTGCGACTCTGCTCGCGAGAGTCAATTGTGCACATCTCTTTCCAAGTCTGCATTTAGAGACTTCATACAGGTAGTTTGAAATTGGCACGGTAGGAGAATTTGCACCTTGAAAATTGGCAAACATTACAAATCCAGGCTTTTAAATTTTTTCAGAGAGTCAGTATACAAGCACAACACCCTTTCTCATCTATAATAGAGCTCTGTGCAGAAACTCAAACTCTATGGAATGGGGTCCAGGGCATTCTGTTTAGGTCCTTGGATGGTCTGGGGCCACTTAAAGCCTGGCATCTAAAAATCTACCTAAAATATGATGTCAATGATGTTCTAGAATTTTTTTTTTTTCTTGAGTCAGAGTCTCACTCTGTCACCCAGGCTGGAGTGCAGTGGCATACTCACAGCCACCTCAGAGTCGACTCGCTGGGCTCAGGCGATCCTTTTGCCTCAGCCTTCCAAGTAGCCAGAACTATAGGCTACACGCCCGGTTAATTTTTTGATATACTGTAGAGATGAGGTCTCACCAAGTTGCCCAAGCTGGTTGTGAACCCCTGGGCTCAGGCAATCCTCTCGCCTCAGCTTCTCAAAGTGCTGGATTACAGGCTTGAGCCACTGCGCCCGGCCGATGTCCTAGAATTTTAATCCTCATGACTTCACTCAAGAGAAAACCTCCTTTGTGCTCTGTGGTCATATCCTAAACCCCAGCGCTGGGCCAGCCATCTGGCAAATGGCAATCTTGATATCCAAGTGGAATGAGTCAGGGTGTGGATGCCTCAGGGTCAACCCTTCATCACTGCTAGAAAAGCAACCCTGTTCTCTTGAGGGCTGCCCACTGGCCTTCATACCTCAGGACACCAATCTATAACATGCTGGCAGGACAGAGGTTCTACACTCAATCTCTCGTCTCCGGGTTTGGAGATAAGGTGGTCTGGCTAAACTTCAGCCCCCATCCCCCAGCCTGCTGTTCAGACACTTCCAGCTGCCTTTAAAAGGTCACCTATGAAGAGCCATAGCCCTGCAGTCGGCCTTGTTTCAGCAGATACCGCTGGGGGAACACAGACCTTTTCTTTGAATTCCTCCACTCAGCAGTCAGGTGAGTCTGGGAGAATTCAATCCAATTTCTCAGTAAATCCTACTATGCTCTGGAAGGACACGGTTTGAAAAATCTATTTTTGTGCTTTTATTTACTTAAGGTCCGCATGCCTGAGGAAGCTTTTTCATAGTGCCATCAAACTGCCTCTCACTTACCAAGAGAAAAAAAAGAAAGATCTTGCCTTTCCATAATACTACCAGCAACAGCCCAACCACACAGGCCAAAGGAACTGCAGCTCCGGGTCCCTAATTCCTGGTGGCAGCCAGCTCCCTCCAGCACCTTGCACAGCAGCCTGGCTTCAGCACAGGTTTTCCCTCTCAGGGCTGCCTGGAGCTCACACTTATTTTTTTTCCTGGTCTAAATGCTGTTTTCGATCCAGAAGCATGGCCTATCTCTGCAGGATTTGCACCTGCTGTTCTAAAAGTTTCACAGTATAAACTGCTAGGGGCAGAGCTGGGTATCTTGGGAGGGTCTCATTTTTCGAGAAGGGCTCAATGCTCAGATGAGAAGACAAAAATCCCATTTGACCTATTCAGGACTTGGGGTTGTCAGCACTGGTAAACTTGTCCCAAGTCTACCTTCTACCTCTGTGTCAAATCCACCATCTAGCCAACTTCAACTTAGACTCTTAGTAAGACCCAGTGCAAGCCAAACACTTCACTCTCTACTGCCTAGCAGTGCTTGTAGAGTGCTCTCTATGTTTCCATGTGTGGCCAGGGACGGTAGTGGGCAGAGGTAGAGGGCATCCATGTATTCATACCACAGGCCTCTGAAAAAAGTGGCTATAAGAGCCCTCTTCCCTGCCCTGGCCCCTCAGCTTCCCTGGGAGCATGGACAGCTGGGGCCCTCCGAGTCAGTATTCCCCTGATGCCCCAGATCCCATCCCGTGGTGGGACAGCTCTGGCCCTGGCTGCTGTGAGAAGAAGGCAGGGATTTGGCACTTTGAGCCTCTGCCACGAACCTGTCAAGGTATGAGGCCTCTCTGGAGCCCCAGAGAACCCTTTGCTGGTGAGATAAGGCAGTGGGACAGCTGTGTGGTTCTATACCCAACCGTGCACCTGAATCCTTCAGGAGCTTTTATAGGACAGAGTTCTGGGTTCCAGCCAGACTGACCAAATTGGAAATTCTGGACACGCATCCATTGCAGGAATCTGCGTTTTGGAACAAAGCTTTTCAGGTAATTTTGATGCAGCTGTTCAACAGAGCAGTGTCCTAGACTCTCCCAAAGGTCCCTTCCCATAGAAACAGTCTATTATTTGATATATTCACCCAGTTATGAACTGGGATATGGGAAGGGGAATCCCAGGGGTGAGAATCATGTGCTCAATTTCTTCTCTGTGAAGAGATGGGACTATGATACTGTCCCCTCTCTGATGAAGCTGAGGCCCAGGAAGGAATCCTCCATAGGTAAAATCTGAATGCCTGAGAAAGTTGGACCAGGAGTTGTCTTCAGTAAGGTTTCAATTCCTGCCTCCTTCCTGACCTAGAGGGCAGGACTCCTAAGAGCTTAGGCCAGACGGATAAATGGATGACCCTCAGTCATGGTGCCTTGGCCGTGCCCCAAGGGCTAAACTGCTGTGGCCTGGCTTCCTTTTCTGACCTTGGGCAGTTAGGGCCCTCAAGCTGCCTCCCCAGAAAAGCCCTTCAAGACAAGCAACAGCCATGCTAAGATCAACTCACACCAGAAAAGGCAAACCCCAAACCCTGATGTGAATAGATGGGAAGGGCCTGTCTCATCTCCAAAAAGGGGAACTCCTCTGCCTGGCTGTCCTGGGCACTTGCACGTAAGTGGGAAAAGCCAGCACAACTGCCCTTATACCAAGATAAGGCTCAGAACATGGGTAATGTCCATGGAGAGGAGGGAAGCTCTCATTGGAGATGACTGGCAGTATCATCCCTGCCCCCTACCCTGGAGAAAATTAGTCTCTCATTCTAACTAACAACTAAGGGGTAGCACTTCAGACAGTCCTGGGAAAACACTTGCACACAGTTTTACATTTCTACAAATGCTTTTTCTACATGTAAGGTGCCACAGGGCTAGTCTATGATAGATCCTTAAAGAGAAGATGTATTGATAAAATAATATTATTGAAAGCAACATCAATCACAGCAATCAGCATCTGAGTATTTACTCCATGCGAAGGTACCGTGCTAAGTGCTTTACATTGATTGTTTCATTTAATCCTCACAATAGCCCTGCAGGGGTGACATTTACCTCCATTTTATAGAGAAGGAAATAGAAGCTCAAGGAGGTTAAGCTGTTGGCTCTGAGTTTAGCAGTTTGGCCCGCATGGTGGAGCCAAAATTGGAACCCAAATCGGCTGACTCTTAACTCCTAGGACATTCTGCCTTTCCACAGAGGATGGCAGCTGGGAGAAAGGGAGCCAGGGGGGAAAGTGACAAGAACTCTGGGGTCAGTTATGAATAAATATCTGTGGAGTAGCATTTATGGAATGTCTAAGAACCACTGAAGTACAGAAACCCTGTCTACAATGAGGACTCAGCCAGGACAACAACCTGCACGCTTAAAACAATGAATGCGCCAGACAGAAGGATGAACTGAGAGAATAAAGGGCTGAATTGGGCCAGACAATTGAAGAATAGGATAGCATAACGTGACGTGAGCAAAGAGGCAGAAAGGGCAAAGCCAGCCAGAGAAGGCAGTGATGGGCTGAGGCCGAGGCAGCAGGGGCTTCCCTGGCGGGGGCTGCATGTGGGCAAAAATCTTGGCATGGCACCTTAGTGCTGTGAGCAGAGAGGAGAACACCCATTCCTCCAGGGCTTGGTAAATTGGGTGTGCGGGAAGTTCAGGGGGTTGGCAGATGGTGACACCTGTGTCACCAATTCAGTTCGAGGAAGAGGAGGTTATTGGTCTCAACCCACCACCCTCATCCATTCACTTACTCATTCATTCATTCAACATTTATTTATTGTCACCGACTCCACAAGAGGGAACCCAGAAAAACCCGGAATTTATTTATTAAAAACTGTGTATTTATTCTTCCATGTTTAAACTTCAGTCACCTTCAAAGGACTCTCCATGTGATGCAAGAGACCTACTGAGATGCTTTTTCCACTGCTTAAAACAGTTTTTGAATTTGTCCATTTTGATTCCTTTTAGTGTTTTTTGTTTCACCTCTTCCACATCAGCAAAATGTCTCCCTTTGAGGACTTTTTTCATCCGGGGAAACAAAAAAAAAGTCGCTTGAGGCAAAATTGGGTGAATAGGGAGGAAGGGGCACAAGGGTCATGCCACTTTTGGTCAAAAACGGCTGAACACTCAGCATGGTGTGGGCAGGTTGTTCGTGTAAACCACCCACCATGAAATGGGAAAACACTTTGAAAGAATCTCCAAAAAAAAAATTTCAGTGGAGCCAAGCACAGCCTCTCACAACACTAGCTGGTACACTGATGCTGATGGATTCCTAGAATGCTCACCTAGCAAGGGAAGCCATTACTACAAGGGGCCCGCCCTCCAAAAAATAATTCGTTTTTTGGGGTCCCCCTTGTATACCAGGCACTGAGGTACAGAGAAATTAATGAGATAATTGTGAATGAGGTACAGAGAAATAACTGAGATGAGCTCCTTACAGAGCTCACAGATCATTAAAGGAGACAAGCCTAGACACCCAAGCCCACAGTACATAGCTTACGCTGTGGAGGACAGAGATGGTTTCACCAGGATGACCCTGATCAGGGCCTGACAGATGAGCAGGGACTCCCAGGCAGTCTTGGGTGGAGGAGCAATCCAGGTAGAGGAAACAGGAAGAGCAAACGCAGGGCAGTGAGGTGCGTAGGGCCTGCTCAGGGCACTGAAGGTAGGGGAGTGTGGCAGGGAACGAGGATGCTGGGAAGAAAGGCAAGAGATAGGGCCAGAGAGGGGCCAGGCAGGATTTTTCTGTGAGCTCGCATATACAAAAACGGCATAGAGAGCAGAGACTGGGCATTTGTTTTGGGAGCAATGCTGAGCTTGCTGGGGAAAGCCTGGAGGTGAGGAGGCTGCTGCAGGAGACACAGTGGCTGCAGGGACAGAAAGGACAAAGGACCCGAGAGATGTTCAGACTGATCATTGTGGGAACTGACTTGGAGCTTTCTGGCTGGGTTTCTGGATAGAGGGGAGGATAGGCAGGAATGCAGCAGAAGGGCAGGTTGCATGATGCTGGAGACTGAACTGTATCCCCCCAATTTGAGGCTCTAATCCCCAATGTGATGGTATTAGGAGACTTTTGGGAGGTCTTTGAGAGGTGATGAAGTTTAGATAAGGCCCCGAGAGTGGAGCCCCATGATGGGATTAGTGGGTTCTTTTTTTTTTAAGAGTCTCACTCTGTCACCAAGGCTGAAGGCTAGAGTGATCACTGCTCACTGCTGCCTTGACCTCTTGGGCTCAGGCAATCCTTCTTTCTCTGCCTCCTGAGTTGCTGGGACTACAGGCACGTGCCACCATATCTGGCTAATTTTTAAACTTTTCTGTAGAGTCAAGTTCTTGCTGTGTTGCCTAGGCTGTTCTCAAACTCCTGAGCTCAAGCGATCCTCCCACCTCAGCCTTCCAAAGTGTTGGGATTACAGGCATGAGCCACTGAACTCAGCCTCATGCCCTTTTAAAAAGAGGAACAGACACCAGGGTTCAATCTCTCAGTCAAAGGAGTACATGTGAGAAGGCAGCTGTCCACTCACACATTGGCATCCTGGTCATGGACTTTCAGTCTCCAGAACTGTGAGAAATAAACCTCTGTTGTTGAAGCCACCTAGCCTACAGTACTTAGTCATAGCAGCCTGCACAGATTAAGACACATGGGGAAGATAAATTTATTTTGCAACCTATTACTTTTGAGCAGCCGATCTGCAGTTCAAGAGACAAGTTAGGGCCAGAGAGAGAGAGAGGCTTGGGATATCATTGGCACGGAGATGGTCATTGAGTGGAGAACGAATCAGGAGTCACCCTGTGGAATGATGCTGCCTGACAACAGGGCTAAGGAAAGAATTTAGGGAACACGAACAAGAAGAGGACAAGAGGAGGGAGGGGCCAGTGAAGGGAGCCGAGAAGGAACGCTCAGAGAGATAAGAAGGTAGTTATGAGAGGGTACGCAGGAGGACACAGCAACGGAGCCAAATGCATAGAGAAATCAGGTGGGAAAAACACAGCAAAGTGTCTGATGCCTCTCACAAGGAGGGGCAGTGGCTTTTCTGTGGAAAAGGCAGGGTGTGGGCATCAACTGGCAGTTGAAGTTAGGGGATGTACAGCCATGGAAGGGCGATTTGTTTGTTTCAATTTTAAACAAGAAATAAGTGAACAAGGTTTTAGTTGGCTAGAAGCCAGCAGAGCCTTCTTTTCCCTCCCAGGGTCTTCTCCTGGCCTCCTGGATTGGGGGCACTGGGGTCCAGTTTCAGCTAAGCTTCCTGTTCACAGATGACCACCTTTCAGCCCAGGAGTTAGGCACTGCCCGACCTTCCCAGCACAAGTGCCCTTCCACTGCCTGGATAACAATGCTAGCCGCATGAGAAACCGATCATGCACTAGACGCCATACTCCACAAAAATCAATTATTGTCCTGAGGCCCTCGTGAGGGAGGCCCTTCTGAGGGAAACCTAGATTTTAGGTGAAGAAACTGGGCCTCGGAGAAGGAAAGTCACCTGCCCAGCGTCCGCACTGCTGGTAAATGGAGTGCAGGCAGAATTTGAATCCAAGTGTGTCATGCTCCACTGTACTTTCCTGCCTCAAAAGAATCTGTCCCTTTCATTTGTTCCTTGAAAGAGCCTCTCTACACTGACCCTGCTGACACACACTCCCATAGGACATGCCTTCTGGATACAGCACTCTGGGAGAAGACTGTGGCAGGAACGACCCTCAATTTGTTCACTCTTCCCTATTTCCCTGCCTTGGGTATCCCTTTCTTACACCGATTCTGGGTTTGGTTATGTGACTTACTTTGTCTGATGGAATATCATGTCCTGTTTGGAAACCTGACATCTCAGGTAAATAAGCCCAGGCTGGCCCATGATCAGATGGACAGACCACACAGAGCAGGAATGAGTGGTTCCTGTCTGGGTCACTCCAGACCAAGCAGCCTCCTAACCACCAGACAGATAAGTGAGGCCATCTCAGACTCTCCAGCCTCAGTTGAGCTGTCCACACCAGAATAGCTGCCCAGATGACCCACAGGATCAGGATAAATAATGCTCATTGGGTCAAGCCATCAAGTGTTGGGGTGCTTTATTGCACAGCAAAAGTTAACCAATACAAGTCCTAGAAAAAAGGCCCATACCAGTTTCTCCTGCCAGCTCTGAAGCACTGGAGAATTCTTGGGTCTCTAATGTCTACAGACTCTTTTGGTAATGTAAGAACCACCCGGAGAATACAACACTATCCTTGCCTGGAGGGTCACTGTGCTCCTAGAGGAAGCAGGAAAAGGAAGATATATACCTTCACCCTGGGGCACATGTGAGCCTGCAGGCAGCTCCAGTGGGTGCTAGGTTATTTTGGGACAAGGTGACAGTAGCATGCTTCTGCTATACTGTCCCCAGCTGAGTGTTTTTCCACTGATGAGAAAGGAAGGAGAGCATCTCTCTAGTGAGCACTCCTGCAAAGGCTTCAAGGCAGCATTTCATCAAAGGGGGCTGGAGGAGCATTGGGGAGACAGCAAAACTCAGCGAGCTCCCGGCTCCACTTAGCAAGGAGCTTGCTGTTTCCTTTTCCAGAGAGGCATAAAAATGAATGAGCACCTGAGAAAGTCAACCTGATCACTGGCACTTTGATAAGGTGACAAAATGGCTCCCTCCTCCAGTCCAAACCCACTCTCTGTGGTGAACTATTATGGGAAGGAAGCATCGACTAATTAGAAGCATCTCCGGGACATGAGAAAAATCAGCACCTAAAATGCCTGAGCAGAGAGAATTCCTTGTTACGAAGAGAGAAAACAAAACAAAAAAAATGCTAGGATGTCACTTTCCCCAAGCATATTTACAAAGGGAGGAGGAGATAAGAATTAATTAGGACAGGAGCTTCCACCCAAGAGACATCAAAGACACAATTATTTCTGCTGCTTTTACAGACCAAGTGCCCCTTCCAGGTGGGGACAGATCCCTGGCGCCGCCCACCATTTTGAAAAATGACTTTTAGTCTTCACTAGTTCTAATGAAGCTTGAAATTAAGATGGTTCTTTTGTTTACTCCCCTGTTTGGGAAGCCCTCACCGCCCATCAATAACACCAATGTCTGGATTATTTATTTCTCATTGCCCAACCTATGGGGCATAGAAGAATTTTATGAAGCCAACATGTGAGGCATTTTCTCCCAAGGGTGCATGGATATGCGTCTCCATACTGTAGAGCCCTGCTATAATATGGTCCTTTTATAATCTGGATTTTGACAGACAGGAGTGATGCCCAACTTTGAGCAGGGCAAAAGCCCTGGGCGTCACAGACTCGATTCTCATCACCCACCTCCTTTCATTTGCAAGCTGCAGGATCATGGGTAAGTCCCTTAATCTTGAGAAAATTCAATAAAACAAAGGAGTTAGCAACTAACTGTGGTGGTATGACATATTTATATTTATATATTGGCTCTCATCTATGTTCCTGGCTCATAACTCCCACAGCTTTTGGTACAGTCTTTTGTTAATAATGTTGAGTGTGTTGGGGAGGTCTCAGAAACAGAATCTCTCTGACTTCTCCTGCCCTTCTCTTGCCTGCCCTCAGGCAGGACTCTAAACTTCCTCCCCCTGACTGTGGGTCTTAAGGTTCTTCCCCGAAAAGGTCCCAGCCTATACCCCGAGGGATGGGGGATGGAATGATGATATCATGAGCTTCCATAAAAACCCAAGAAGACAAGGTTCAGGGAGTTTCCTGATAGCTGAATGTGTGCAGGTTCCTGGAGGGTGGCATGCCCAGAAAAGGCATGGAAGCCCTGTACCCCGTCCCCCACACCTTGCCTTATACACCTCTTCATCTGAATCTCTGCAATATCCTGCATAATAAACCAGTAAACGTGTTTCCCCAAGTTCTGGCCACTCTAGCAAATCAGTTGAACCCAAAGAGGGAATCATGGGGATCCCAACTTGAGGCCGGTCAGTCAGAAGTTCCACAGGCCCAGAATGTGACTGTTGTGTGTGTACAGGGGGATGGGGGATATGGACATAGAGGCAACGGGGAGACAGTCTTGGGAACTGAGCCCTCACCCTGTGAGACCTGACACTGTCTCCAGGTAGATAGCATTGGAATTGAATTGAAGGTCACCTTGCTGGTGTCCGTTGCTTGGTGTGTAGGGAAAAACCCCTAAACATTTGATCACAGAAATCTTCTGTGTTGATGATTTTTGCTGTGGTGGTGAGAAAGCAGAAGAAAAACTTTGTTTGGGAGTACTTGTGAAACACTAACATATTATTCTTTTTAAACAAATTGTCATTAAAAAAAAAAAAAAAAAGCCCAGAGGGCACTGAGGAGGGGGTGGGAAAGTAGGAAAAAAAAAAAGAATGAGATCTACACTCTCAACAATGTTTCAAGTGTACAGTATGGTATGGTATCTATATGATCAACTACAAGCAAACTGTTGTCCAGCAGATCTCTGGAACTTATTCATCTTGTGTAATTGACATTTTATACCCTTTGAACATTGAATTTTATACCCATTCTCCCCTTCTTCCAGCCCTAGCAACCACTATTCCACTCTCTGCTTTGATGAGTTTGAGTATTTTATCAACACCTCAGGTAAGTGGAATCATGCAGTATTTGTCCTTTGTGGCTGGCTTATTACACTCAGCATGATGTCCTCAGGGTTCAAACATATTATATTCTTATAATAATGCTTATATAGTCCTCACTGTTTGCAAGATAATTAAATGAGGTAGATTAACTCATTTAAACCTCACAGAAACCCTGCAAGGTAAGGTATCATCATTATCTCCTTTTGACAGATGAGGAAACTGAGGCACAGGGAGGTTAAAGTGAGGTGCCCAAGCTTGCCTGCTGCATAAGCGGCTGCAGACTCCATTCTCTCTGAAGAGAACACTATGTTGTTTCTATACAGTTAAAAAACAATTTTTTTTTTTTGAGTCAAGGTCTCACTCTGTCACCCAGGCTGGAGAATAGTGTCATGATCACAACGATCACGGCTCACGGCAGCCTCGACCTCCTCGGCACAGGCAATCATTCTGCCTCAGCATCCCGAGTAGCTGGGACTATAGGCGTGTGCCACCATGCCCAACTATTTATTTATTTTTATTTTATTTTTTATAGAGATGAGGTTTTGCTATGTTGCTCAGGCTGGTCTCGAATTCCTGGGCTCAAGCAATCTGCCCGCTTTGGCCTCCCAAAGTGCCGGGATTACAGGTGTGAGTCAATGCACCCCGCCTAAAATTTTTATTGTGAGCAAGAAGGTTCACAGAGATACTAAAATCACTGAGGATGGTGGTAAAAGATGGGGCAGAGAGAATAAAGGAGAGGCAGGGTTGGAGAACTTTACCTTTATAATTTGAAGCAGTCTTTCCTAGCAGAAAGGAGTTGGCCTTGGAGTCAGGGAGACTTGGGCCCAATCCTGGCTCTCCCTCTGCTCTAGATTAGTGGAAAACATCAGTGAACAAAATTGGCAAGACCACTGCCTCATGGAGATTGCATTCTAGCAGGCCAGACAATAAAACTCAATAAACGTTCCCAACAACATAGAGTATGTAGAAGGGGAAAAGTGTTACGGAAAAAACACTGGAGTCGTATGGTACTGGGAAGGCTGGTTGGGAAGGCTAGTTGGAATTTTATAAAGGGGGCCATAGGGAAGATGATATTTTAGCAAAGACTTGAAGAAGGTGAAGGAGTTCATTGTGAGGCAGGAGCATATCTGGGGGACAGTGCTCTAAAGCTACTGCCAAAGGTCCTGAGATGGGTGAGCCTAGGACATATGAGGGATAGCAAGAAGCCAATGTGTTTGGAGAGGGGCTAACGAAAACCAGCATAGAGGGCACTGAAGCCAGGGATGGCATGGGGGCAGTGGAAAGACATCCACAGGGAGTCTGAGTGACGTGGGGAGTCTATGTGAGCTTTTAAGCGAGCAGTGATATGATCTAATATTTGGCTTCTATAGTAATTTGGGTGATGGTGGCTCAGATCAGGGTCACGGAAGTGGAGGTAGAAGTGGTTGGTTCTGAACCAAACCAGTCTCCTAGTGGACAAGACGTGGGGAGGATAAACAGACAAGAGTCAAGGATGATGTCAAAGATTTTTCCAGAGCAACTGAAAGAATGAAGTGGCCATAAGCTCAAGTGGGAAGACAGAAATGAAGTGGTCAGGAAGCGTTATGGGTTGAGCTGTGTACCCTGAAAAGATATGTTCAAGTCCTAGCCCCAATACCTGCGAATGTGGCCATATTTGGAGTCTTTGCAGAAGTAATCAAGATGAGGTCATTAGGGTGGGCCTTAATCCAATATGACCAGCACCCTGATAAGACAAGAAGAGACACAGATACACACAAAGCAAGACGGTGTGAACACACACAGGGAGGATGCCATGTGACAAAGGAGGCACAGACTGGAGTGATGCGTCTATAGGACAAGGAAAGCCAAGGATTGCCGGCAACCCCAGAAGCAAAGAGAAGGGTAGGCAACAGATTCTCCCCCAGGGCCTTCTGAGAGAGCCCTGCCAACACTGTGATTTAGGTTTCTATCCTTGAGAACTGTGAGAGAATAAATTTCTGTCATTTTTAAGCCACGCAATTTGTGGAATTTTGTGATGGCAGCCCTAGCACACTATCATGGGGGTAACATCTAAGAACTCAGTTTTCGATATGTTAAATGCAGGAGATGTCAAGTAGGCAACAGGATATATGAATCCAGAGTTCAGGACCAAGGCCTGGGCTGTTGGTAGAAACTTGAGATATGTCTGCAAAAATGGAATGCATTTCCAGCTATGAGGATGGATGAGGTCAGTAAGGGATAAGCGTAGATGGGGAAGACAAGAGGGCCAAGGATGGAGCCTGGGTCACTCTAAAGTCGAGACTGGGGAGAAGCAGAAACTAGCAAAGGAATCCAAGAAGGAGCAGTCAGGGAGGTAAGAAGAAAGTCAACAGTGCAGAATCCTGGGCCCTGAGATCCTTCTAGGGCTCCCACGGCTTCTGGTGGGCCAAGGCCTCCCTACTGGCCTACCTACAGCTTCCCCTCCTCCTCTCCCTCACATGATGGAGAAGAACCATTGAACTCACCCCTTTCACTGCCCCCAACCCTTGTCTTTGGCCAAATTGTCTCCTCTGCCAGCTACCCCTTTCCCTCCGTGGTTGCCGGGTCTCAGCCTAAGAACCCCATCCCTGCCCTGTGAATGCCCTGGACCACCCCAGGCAGAGGAGGCATGCTGCTGTCTTCTCAAGCACCACAATATGCTCTCCCTGTCTCCATCCCAGCGCTCCTCTCCCATTACTGGGTGTATGGGGTGTCTATCTCTGCATACAGCTGGCTCCCTGGCACAGAGTAGGCATGCAATAAACATATGCTGAAATTAATAAATCCATACATGGATAGCTGAAATGGGCCTCTTCTGGCAGCTCTGTCATAACCGGTATTAACACTAAGGTTGGAGTCAATAAAACACATGAGCTTTAAAAATAAGAGTTCTAAAGTTATAATACCTCCCCCTCTGGTACCTGTTCAGTAGATGTTCAAGTCTGAAGAACAGTAGTTGACATGTATTCCTGTTAAACTTTTATCTTGAGACTCGTGAGCTATGTGGGGCTTTGATTCTGTCAGTTTCTATACTAGTTTCAGGCTCCGCTTTCTGTTTTCCACAAACTAGTGAGCATATCATTAATGTCTTTACTTGAGGCCTTACAACAACACAAAGTAGGCCAGGGACAGGGAAGAATCCTGCAATGTTCCCCTAAAGTTGTCCCTCTGGCTTAGTACCAGCCCACTCCTTTCACAGATTAAGTGCCACTGTGTGCCTGGCATTGTTCTGGGTGTCAGGGATTCATCAGTGGAAAAAAACAAAGATCCTCACTTTCACTGACTTCTAGACAGGTACAACCTTCTACCTGTCATAGAGCTACCTACTCATATGACTTCATGTGGATCTCATCTTGTCCATAGACATTTCATGAGAGACCTTTGCCAAACGCCTTGTTAAAACCAGTCTCTGTATCTATAATATTCCCTGGCCTCCCAGCCCAGGAGCCTCTGAGAAGAGGAGATGGTAGTTCTCTGTAGATGTAGTTCTCAGTAAACCCAGGTTGGCTCCTGGTACTCACCACCTTCTTTTCTAGTATTCACAAGTTATCACTTAATAATACAGTTTAGACTCTCCCTTCTCCCAGGCCTTTGTCCTGAACTCTGGACTCATATATCCTGTTGCCTACTTGACATCTCCTGCATTTAACATATCAAAAACTGAGTTCTTAGCTGTTACCCCTGTGATAGTGTACTAAGGCTGCCATCACAAATTCTGAAATTAATTTTTTTCCTTTTCTGGAAACTAGAAAATCATTTGGCCACTTTCCATCATCTTCTGGGACCTCTCCTTTTCTCTCTTCCATTCTGCTAAGCTCACCAAAAACAAATCTCTTTCTCCACCTCCTTCTCCTCCCCTCCCCTCCCCTCTCTCTTTTTGGTATCCTAGGATATCATTATCTGTATCTGAAATCTGAGTTCGAAATAGCTGAGTGTTCTCTGATCATTTTTCCATCTATTGTGGACTCCAGTTTCCTCCTACTAGTATGAGTCCCACTCTTCAGAGTCTCAAAACTTTCTTCTTTTTGGGGGTCTCAATCTGTCACTCAGGCTGGAGTACAGTGGCACCATCATGGCTCATCACAGCCTTGACCTCCTGGGCTCAGGCAATCTTCCTAGCTCAGCCTCCAAAGTAGCTGGGACTATAGGTGTGCGCTGCCATGACTGGCTACTTTTTTGATTGTTTTGTGGAGACAAGGTCTCACTATGTTGCCTAGGCTGCTCTTGAACTCCTGGGCTCAAGTGATCCTCTCACCTCAGCCTCCCAAAGTGCTGGGATACAGGCATGAGCCACTGTGCCTAGCCAAAACTTTCTTCTTAATATTCCTCTAGCCTTAATCTTCTCTTCACTGATTGATTCCTCCATTTCATCTTTCTCTAGAACATGTGGTCCTTAGGAAATCTGTTTAATAAAGACCAACGTCACAGCAGTCCCCATACTTTGCAGCATCCCATGCCCACCAGGAGCTCACACCCTGCCCTTCAGGATGTGCCTTCTCTGCCCAGGGACTATCCCCACCTGTCTAGCATTTTTCTCTCATTCTTCATCCAACCACTACGACAGCAATGCCAACAGTCATGCTCACGGCCTACCTGGAATTGGCTTGGCAATTCACTGTTTTCACCCCAGTGAGACATGCCACCCTGGACAATGAGGAGGCACGCTGTGGGGACATTATAAAACTGGAATAAACTTTGTTTTTGCCTCCTTCCCACTTGAAGTTTTGGTGATGATGCTGCTGCTGCTGCTGCTGCTGCTGCTGAAGATGTTGAAGAAGAGGATGGAGAAGGGGGAGAAACAATCAATTCCATGTTTTCCAGCAGGGTGTTTTCATATTTCTCAGACATATTCCTTTGTCTGAGAAATATGAAAGCCAGGCTACCCATATAGATTCGCAAAATTACTGGATGATATTTACGTATATTGTTAGGTTTTTAATAGGTATTTTATTATTACTTGGCACTCAGACGGGTGTTTTTTGTTTTTTCTTCCTTTTGTTTCTCAACTCCTCGGTCATTTCAGGAACTCACTGACTCCAATGACATCCTTTAACATACATGTGAGGAAGGATAAAAAGAAATGTATGAGAAAAGAGGAAAGAAGAAAGAGCCAGAAAGGGACTGACAGAGTTGCAAGATACTTGCATAATTTAAAAGATAACATTTTAATTTGTCTCTCACTCCTCATGGCTAGACATTCAGAAAAGATACAGCAAATTTGATGTAAAAATAAATTCTTCTTTAAATAAGAAGAGAATGTTCTGAACGGCTTCCTCCTGGGGCTTTGTATTTATTACTCGGTTTCACAGAAATTGCCAGTCTAGAACAATCAGTTCACAGGACTGTTACAAAAGATCATTTACTGGAAACATAAAAGAAACAGGGGGTGCAAAAAGGGGGTGGAGGGCTGTGGATGGGACTGGCCTTTTCTAAGGTTGGTCCCCAGGATGTTTTTTATTCCTCTCTCCCCACCTCACTTTTGCCTCTTCAGGGAAAAGATGTGAAATCGTTCTTAACCATATAAAACAGGGCTCATTTCCTTGCTCTCAGACATTTTGAAAACTGCTTACTTGTGCCTGAAGAACCAGGTACTACGGAGGGAAGAGGGGGAGAAGTACCAGGTGCAAGACCATCTGAGAGTCAGAAACCAAAGAAATCGCACATTTGCATTTCATACTTGGCTCTAGGAACAGGTACGTGCACCGCAGGCTGACTTTCTACCTTATTATTAAGAGTTGTGTGATTTCAAAACTGCTAAATGTTCTATATTGAGATCATCTAGCTTGAAAAAAATGGTAAGAGGTAAAATGTCATAAACTTCCTGCGAGAAAAACAGGTTGCAGCAAGGACTCAGAGTGGCACTGGACTTTTCTTTAGCAATACCAGAAGCTGAAAGGCAGTGAAGTATTGCCTTCAAACATTGGAGGAAAAATTATTTTCAACTGAAAATTCTAAATCCAATTAACCATCATTCAGGTAGAGGGAGGACAGAGGCACTTTCAGACCAATGTGGCCTCAAAAACTTTCGCCTCCCACACACTCTTTCTCAGGAAACTGCCAGAAGGATGTGTTCCCCCCATGTGGGGACAAACTAAAAAATAGGAAGACATACAGTGCAAGAAAAACAGGGATCTAAACCACAGAGGCACAGTAAAAGGAAGTTCCCTCGCTTGCCTAGTGAATGCCAAGGCTAGGCAGAAAGGTGGTGGGTTCAGGAGGTGGGGGCTAGGCTGACAGTACATGGGATGCTTGTGAGCATCTGGCTAAGGCTGGGAGGCATCTGATAGATCTCCTCGGCAATTGGGAGAATACGAAATAGGCACACAGTAAATGGAGTAATCTTGTAAAGGTAATTATTACCTCAAAGAAAAACAGAAAGCCGGGCTTGGTGGCTCAGCCTATAATCCCACGCTTTGGGAGGCCAAGGTGAGTAAATTGCCTGAGCCTGCGGGTTCGAGACCCGCCTGGGCAACTTGGTAAGACCTCATCTCTACAATAAATCAAAAAAAGTAGCCGGGTGTGGTAGCGCGTGCCTGTGGTTTCAGGTACTTGGAAGGCTGAGGCGGAAGGATCACTGGAGCCCAGCAGGTCGAGGCTGTGGTGGCCGGGGGCGGCCACTGCACTCCAGTCTGGGTGACAGAGTGAGACTCCAACTCAAAAAAAAAAAAAAGCTGTACAAGAAGGGAAACTGAATCCCAGTGCAATAGTTGGTTCCCTAGAGAATCATATTTAAGTTATTATCATATTGTAAATGCTGACCACAGATTTTGCTCCACCCGTAGAACTCTACTGGGAGATTGGGGGTGACAGGGAGAAGTGAGGGCGGGTGGCACAAGGGGGCCAAATTCTTCTAACAGGAAGTCAGTAGGCAATCTTCAAACAAATAAATCAGGAATGCAGCCTAAGCATCTCATTTAGAGAAGTCGATATCTGAAGAAATTGTTAAAAGATTGTAAAGAAGTTGCTCTGGGGAATGGGACCGGGGGCCGGAGAGGGGCTGAGAAGGGCACTGCTGTGTGACTTTTAAACCATGTTTTAACAAAACTCTGATAGAAATAAAACAATTTAAAAAATTATACACCAGGCAACCCCTTCGGGTCCCTTCCCACTGTGGGAGCTTTTCTGTCCTCTCAATAAATCCTGCTAGAAAAAAAATTATGCATCACTTTGAAATTTGTACATAAAAATAGTTCTTAATAGGAGAAATAGGGTGACAAAGCAACTGGAAATGAGGGAGACTGGGTTGGAGAAAGAGGAAATATTATAAAATCCTTGGCATGAAACGGTTCAGATTTAGAAGGTATAAATGTGATTTCCCTGCTACTGAAAAATTCCAAGCACAGCACTCCTGCAAGGCTGTGTACTTTTCCCCACACCTAGAGAACTGGGATATTTTGATATCCTTCAGGGAGGGAACCCAGTCACTGAAAAGTTTCCCAGCATCACTGCCACCCTCCACATCTGTTCCAGGCCCAAGTGGAGGTCCCATTGGGAAGTCCGTGTGCTGCTTTGTCTCCAGCTGGAATGTTTTAGAAAGTTTGATTCTTATACAGGAAAAGCCAGGAACTCTAAAGAGTTCTAAACTAAGCTCTCTAAGCCAAGAAACTGGCAAGATATAGGGAGCAGGATGAGACACAGCTAATGTCAGCTGTCACACTGAGTTTACAGAACAATCAGGGAGAACAGGCATGGGTTACTTATCAGGACTTTGTCCCACCTGACAGGCTCAGGCAGAACCAGTCAACGGGGGAGGCTCCCAGAAGAGGGTGCAAAGGATATCTGATTCAGTCACCAGCTTCTCCTCCTTAAGGGCTGTAGACAGAAAACGGCAACATTTCCCCATCGGACTAGGAAAGTGTTCAATTATACTGGTATTTACTCTCTCATTTCCAAAGCCTGGGAGCGGGGTGGGGGTATTTATTTTTATTATCTCTCTGATGTGTTTGGAGATCCTAATGAGAGCAGAAAGTAAACAAATATTTGATTGAAAACAGAGATGTCAACATGCGCCCTCTACCTATTGTTGATACAGAAGAAGGCAATTTCAATAAGATTGAAACAATTAGACTTGAAGACTGCTGGATGCAAACCACATGAAAATGGAAGCCGATTGCTCAGTGTAGAAAAAAATAAACCACTGTCTGTTGGTGATTTCTTCTGATTATATTAAAGTAAATGCTTGGATGTTATACTTACTGAAGTTGAAAACTGTACTGAGGTTATGTAAGAGAATATTCCTATTCTTAGGATATATGCATTGAAGTAATTGGTAAAATACCATGAAGAATGTAACTTGCCCTTAAATGATTCAGGAAAATATTATGGATGACTATTAAAAATGTATCTGGTTCCCTCAATCCCTCTCTCTCCCAAGAGAGGAATAAAGCAAATGGAGCAAGATGTTACCAATAGTTGAATTTGGGTAAAGACCATGGGGGTTCTTTGTACTATTCTTACTCTTATAACTTTTCTGTAAATTTGAAATTATTCCAAATAAATAAAGTAACATAAAATCAAATGAATACTTGGTATCCCAGGTGAAGCCATAAGAAAATGACTGATGTTCCACAAACATCCCTAAAGTATCCTGGTGAATGCTGGATACCAGACTCTGAATGTAACAGGTTGCCACGGCAAAAATCCTTGTCTTTTGAAAAAGATTTAGAAACAGTAGGACAGTCTTAGAATGTTCAAGGTGCAGGAAAACGATTCTTTCAGGGTTTGTTTGACTCTGTAATTGCCCCAATTCAAGGCTAGATGATCAGCTGTCCTAATATAGATTTTGGCTTAAAACAAAGGAACCCGCCTAACTGTCTTTCCAACTTAAGATAACTCAGAAAAAGAGGTCCTCAAAAGTTTAGGCACGACTGGGTAAGTCTGCAGCCCCCAAAGATGTAGCACGTGTCGAGGCTGGCATGGATAAGGATAAAGCTGTATAAAATAATGTAAAGCTGTACATGGGGAAAGGCTTTACCTAAAAACTGGGGTACCAGAGGGGGACCCAAAAACCCCAGAATTTATTTATAAAAATTGAGAATTTATCCTTACATGTTAAACTTCAGTCACCTTTAAAGGAATCTCCATTTGGTGCAATACAACTATCAAAACTACTTAAAACAGTTTTGAACTCATCAATTTTGATGTCATTTAGTGCTTCTGCTGTTTTTTATTTTTGTTTGTTTCACCTCTTCCACATCAGCAAAATGTTTCCCTCTGAGGACTTTATTCATTCACAGGAACAACAACAAAAAAGTCACTCGGGGCAAGATAGGGTGACTAGGGAAAGTGGGGCACGGGATCATGGTGTTTTTGGTAAAAAATGCGGAACACTTAATGTGGTGTGGGCAGGTACATTGTCATAGTGGAAGAACCAGTCACCTTTTTGCCATAGTTCCAGACAGTCACATTAGCACAAGAGTGGGATCAGCAGTCACTGGGCACTGCTAGGGGAGGGATCCACTACCAGGGGGTGTGAGGGCCAGTTGGATGCTCAAACTTCACCTGCATGCAGCCTACTTACATAGTTAATTCTCACTTGTACCCCTCATCTCTATAATAAATAAAATAAAATAAACTTCCAGATAAAAAACTTTGGTTAACCATCTGCTCTGGAGGAACAAATTCTGAGTGTACTACAAGAAGCCTGCCCTCCAAAATATAATTCTGGGTTTTTGTTAGGTCCCTCTCATATTTATCCTTTACTACTGGACACATGGGGATGACTAATCTTTTACATTGGATTTAGCCTGGTTTTTAAATTTCAGGATGAATATTACTCTTGGGGGGGTAGGAGAATGGTCCCTGGGAAGGGTTTACAGATGGCATCTTGGGGTCCCTGCAAAGGCTGATGACCTCATGTGAGTCTGTACATTTGTTTTATGAAGTTTTCTGTACTTGGGTTGGCTACTTTAAAACATCTGTGTATATTATATACTTAACAATAAAAAATACTTGAAATTAGAGAAAAGCAAAATGCCTTAACTTGCTTTGGGAATTTTTAAATAGTTGTGCCTCATTCAAATGTCCTCTACCCCATCTGATACTGATGCCTGTACGTCACAGAAATAGAAGAAAATAGAAGAAAAGCTTTTCAAACTAATATTCTAGAAAATCATCAATGTGTATGTACTACCAAGAAGGAACATATTGGCTTAAAATTCATTTGGGGGTATGAATGGTTCTAGCTTAGTGTCATTCCAGAGAGCAAGGCTTCTTGGGAAGAATGAAGAAAGAGTGGAGAGATAGGTATGATGTGAGGAACACCCTGGGCAGCGGAGGAAGTTGCTAAAGTTGGATTGGGACCCCCAGGGCTCACCTGGTCCTTTGTTGAAGTCAGAGCTCAGACGGACAGATGTGGTTCTCAGCACTACAATGCTTAGACATGCAGCTCTGCCTTCTGTGAAGCTAAAACTTTCTTACTCACACTTTAGATTCTGATAAAAGGGGAGGGTTAGTTTTTCTTTTATTGCAAATTTCCCTCCATGTCCTTGCAAGACTAAGTTGTAATAAGCCAACAGAATACCTGCTGCTGCTGCTTTAAGATTCCATGCAGGGCAGTGGGAGCCTGGGTTCCAATCTCAGGGGAGTGGTTGGCACAGGAGAGCTCCAGTCGCCCTGCAGTTTTGTCTCTTTAACACCCTAGAAGATTGATTATGTGGCTATCAGAGAGAGAGATGAGTCGTTATCAAAGGTGAAAATACAGAACTCATTTTATAGGCAGAAGAGTAGAGAGGTCACAAGCATAGAGGGACCTGAGTTGGAACGTGGCTCCATCATGACTGTGAATAAATTATTTAACCTCTCTCACCGTGAGTTTCCTTAACTGTAAACGGAAATGAACACGGTGAGGATTGACTGGGACCACACATGGCACAGCTTGTGCAGGCTGGCATAACACAAGTGCTCAGAACGGTTAACTGTGATTAGTGCTCCCGTTCTCCTAACACTTGTATTAATGGTACTTGGAACATCTTGTTTTCCCCTTGCATAATTAATACCCTTCGTTGGTTGATGCCAGAAATGCAGTTTTGCTACATGGTGACATTGCACTTATTCCAAATGTGCAAGCCCCAGACACCTTCCAGTGACGCTGCCAAGGGGCTCAGCGACTTGTTACCAGGCAGCCCACACTATTGTCTTACTGAGGCCATGGAGCCCTTCTCTATACTTGAGTTGGACATGTTGAAATTCTTCAAGTTTCAGGGACAAGGTTACTGCTTCTCAATGACAGATTTACTTTTTCAACATCTATAATGCTAGGTGGGCATAGTGGTGCATGCCTGTAGTCCCAGCTACTTAGGAGGCTGAAGTGGGAGGATAATTTGAGCCCAGGAATCTGAGGTCAGTCTGGGTAACTTAGTGGGACCTCATTTCTAGAAAAAAAATTTTCATTATTTATTTATTTATTTATTTTGAGTTGGAGTCTCACTCTGTCACTCATACTAGAGTGCAGTGGCCATTTCTGGCCACTGCAGACTCGACCTGCTGGGCTCTGGCGATCCTTCAGCCTCAGCCTTCCAAGTAGCTGGAACTCCAGGCACGCGCTACCATGCCCAGCTAATTTTTTGATTTATTGTGGAGATGAGGTCTCGCCAAGTTGCCCAGTGGGTCTCCAACCCGCGGGCTCTGGCAATTCACTCACTTCGGCCTCCCAAAGCGTGGGATTACAGGCTGAGCCACCGAGCCCAGCCGAAAAATTTTTAAAAAGATATCATAAAGTCTATAATGAGGATAGCATAACATCCTTGCAAGCTACAGGGAGAAACAGGCTTGTCTGTGAATGGACAGAATGCTACTGACAGATGCAGGATTTGGGCCTAGATTGCTTTTTTTGTTTTGTTCCTCTCTCCAAGTAAGGATGAGAGACTTTCACTGCTTCACCTGTTCACTCTCATACCAATACTTCTTATAACAGCAGGAGGGATGTTTGGGATGAGCTCAAGGAGCAGTTGGTGGCCAGGGCATAGAGGTGGCTAAGTGGTCACTCAACTGGGTTTGCATATTGAGTACTTTGCAGTTTATCAAACACCTTCAGATAGGTCAGTCTATTTCACTCTCACAACCACCCTATGAGGAATGCAGGGATTTTGTTTTTTGCCCAGCCTGGAGTGCAGTGGCATGCTCATGGCTCACCATAGTCTTGTCCTCCTGGACTCAGGCAATCCTTTTACCTCAGCCTCCCAAGTAGTTGGGACTATAGACACCACTGCAATGGTCAGCTTATCTTTTTGACTTTTTTGTAGAGATGAAGTTTTCCTACGTTGCCCAGGCTGGTCTCAAACTCCTGGCTTCAAGTGTTCCTTCTGCCTCAGCCTCCCCAGTACTGGGATTACAAGCATGAATCACTGTGCCTGGTTGCAGTATTTTTTAATTACCACTTTACAGATGCAGAAACTGAGGCACAGAATCAAGTGGCCTGTCTAATATCCCAAGGCTGAGTAATAGAGGACATATGACCAGGTCCTCATTTCCATTCTTCCAGCAAGTGGCTTCTGAGCGAGCTTCCTATGCCCAAGATGATCTAGTAGGAGGAAGAAACATAGTAGTTCTAATTTTAGTTATTTTTAGCTTACCCTTTTAACTTTTACAGTGTGTTTCTCAGTATCCATATTAGAATAGTATGTACATATAATTTGTAATTAAATATGCACATATTTGGGTGTCAGTTTCAAAAGTTTTTACTGATAAGGGTGCATGATTAAAATAGCTTGGAGGTCACTGCTCTAAGGAAGAGTCTTACTAAGACTGGAGATTAACGGATCATTCTGCACCTTTATCTTCCTTTTGCTATTATTAGTGACTTTTGGTCAGGAACTTTTATTGGTGTGTATTGTTCAGATGACACCACAACCTGGTGAAGCAATAACCCTGATTTTATAGGGTAATAGAAAGTATTTTCTAACTCCTATGAAGTCTCAGGCTGCCATGAATCATCTTTCTTTGTAAAAGGATTCCAATGTAATGCAAACATAGTGGCTCCCAGCCTACACGGCAGAGGCAACCCCTGTTTCCAGCATCATTTGTGACCACTTACAAACAGCAAAGATTCAAGCCAGCATAGGGGTACCCTGGTGCTCACACATTGGTTCTTGAATCATAATCACTCCAAGCTGCTTCTTATAGGTTTATGTCACTATAATGGCCACTTTGTGGCATATAAGAGCATGGCACTTGCAGCAAACACTCTATTGGAAGTTTTTTTTTTTTTGAGTTGGAGTTTCACTCTCTCACCCAGGCTGGAGTGCAGTGGCACACTCATGGCCACCCCAGCATCAACCTGCTGGGCTCCAGTGATACTTCCACCTCAGTCTTCCAAGCAGCCAGAACTACAGGTGCACGCTACCATGCCCGGCTAGTTTTTTTAATTTATTGTAGAGATGAGGTCTCATCAAGTTGCCCAGGCTGGTTTCGAACCCGTGGGCTCAGGTAATCCACTTGCCTCAGCCTCCCAAAGAGCTGGTATTACAGGCTGAGCCACCAAGCCTGGCTTCTATTGGAAGTTTTAAGAAGGAGGGAATTATTGTCTGATTTGTTCACTGCTCTGTCCTCAGCAGTGCCTGGAAAACACTTGGCTCACAGTCACTATGTGTTGACTGGCTGAATGAATGGTGGACTGGTTACCCCTTAAATTTGTCTTTTCTCTCAACTAAGACACCCCTAAAATGACAGGGAATGAAAAAGAGATAAGCACAAAGACAATGCAAATGGAAGATATCAGCAAACAAGACATGGTTTTGGAAGACAGGTGAGGAGTGAGTGCTGACTGGGCAAAGTGAAGGAAACAGAAGCCTACATGTCTACAGAAAGGAGTGAGAGTGTATCAGCCTGGGACATAACCCCTGGGAGACTTGGATGCTGGAGGCACTGTGCACTTCAGTTGGCAGGGGCAATCTGAGAGGAGACTGTCTGAGAGCCTGAAGGTTCCAGATCAGGGGACAGGAGGCACAGCAAAGGAGTGAGTTGGTGGGCAGGATCCACAGCAGATGGAGTGAGAGTAGCCACTCTGAAGGCATATGTCTTTGGCTCCCTGCTTCTTTCTGCTCTTAGAGCACCTTCTGGGCAGGAAAGGGGAGGATTTGTTTCTGAAAAAAAAGAAATGACCTCTACATGCTGATAACTGAAAACTCTCCAAATAAATGGTGAGTTTATAATACAATCTCCCTATATATGGGCACCACAGTCTCCACTAAAACACCCAGAACCTTCAAACTACTTGTTATCCCTCAGTCTGACACAGAAATGGCCAAGAATCACCAGACAGTTAAAGCAAGCACCAACCCAAAAGAGACTGAGACACAATTACCGAGAATTAGAGGAATGTGGAAGCTATATAATGAGCAAAAGAAAACTTCAAGAATGCTGTTATTAATATCCTCAGAGAGATAAACCAAAAACAGGAAGCAATGGTGATACAACAAGTAGAAAGCAATCAAAAGTTCTTGGAAATTAAAACATGAGAGGTGAAACAAAAATTGTACTAGAAGGCTTACAAGGTAGAGTATAATATAATAACTCTTCAAAAAAGAAAACAAAGGCAAAAAGAAAGTAGAAACTGATAGAGTCTAGACTCTACAAGGTTCAATAGCTGACAAATAGGAATTCCAGAAAGAGCAAACTAAATGGAGGTTAAAAAAAATACATGAACACTTCCCAGAATTGAAGAAGATGCATTTCTAAATTGAAAACATTCACCGGTAAAGTGCCCAATGTAAAGAAAGAAAAAAGACCTCCATGACACATTATCAAGAAATATCAGATCAACAGTGATAGAGAGAAGATCTTTAAAAGCTTTCAGAGGGGCCGGGTTCTGTGGCTCAGCCTGTAACCCCAGCACTTTGGGAGGTCGAGGCGAGTGGATTGCCTGAGCCCACGGGTTCGAGATCAGCCCGGGCAACTTGGCGAGACCTTGTCCTTCAATAAAATAAAAAATAGCTGGGCATGGTAGCGTGCGTCTGTAGGTCCAGCTGCTTGGAAGGCTGAGGCGGAAGGATCGCCAGAGCCCAGTAGGTCGATGCTGGGGTGGCCGTAAGCATGTGTGCCACTGCACTCCAGCCTGGGCAAAGGAGTGAGACTCCAACTCAAAAAAAAAAAAAAAAGCTTTCAGAGGGCAAAAGAGGTCACACAAAGGACTGGCATCTCATGTTAAGTGATGACACTACAGCTAGAGAACAATACAAAAATGACTTTAAAATCTTGAGAGAAAATTATTCCCAACTTTGAATATTCTATAACTAGCAAACTGTTAACTAAATATAAGGACAGATCCAAGACATTTCCGTATTTTGAGGACACAGAAATGTAGGATGCAGGAAGATAAAACAGAGAGTACATCATGTTGAAAAAAGTTGACTAGCAGTAAGAGGACTTCCTAGGATGATGGGAAGAGAGGCCCCAAAAGGCAATAGCACAGCAGGCCTTGTATCTAACTGGGTTCCAGAAAATATAAGGGAATTGATGGATTATCAGATGTCTGACTAGATGAGCAAAAAGACAGAGACAGGATATGACCAATCTAATGGGAAAAATTAAGGATAAGTATATAGGTAAGAACGCATGTAAAAATCATGAAGTAATAACTTTAGGACAAAAAACCTTACATACGGGCGGGGGGGGCAAAAGCCCAGAATTTATTTATAAAAATTGTGTATTTATTCTTACATGCATAAACTTCAGTCACCTTCAAAGCACTCTCTGTTTGGTGCAATACACCTATTAAGATGCTTTTTCCATTGCTCAGAACAGTTTTTGAATTCATCTACTTGATGCCTTTCCGTGCTTCTACCATTTTTTGTTCCACCTCTTCCACACTGGCAAAACGTTTCTCTTTGAGGATTTTTTTCATTTGAGGAAACAAAAAAAGTAATTCAGAGAGAGACTGGATGAACAGGGAAGGTGGAGCACAGGGGTCATGCCGCTTTTGTTCAAAAACCGCTGAACACTCAAGAGCGGTGTGGGCAGGTGTGCTTGTAAATCACCAATCATGAAATGGGCAAATGTGTTGAAAGAATATTAAAAAAAGTCCCTGAAGCTCAACACAGCCTCTCACAACAACACTAGCTGGTACATTGATGCCAATGGGTTCCTAGAACACTCACCTAGCGGGAGAAGCCTGTACTACAAGGGGCCCACCCTCCAAAAGATAATTTTGCTTTTGGGGGGGTCCCCCCTCGTATTAGAGGAAGTGTAAACACCGGCGTCTAATACTGATAAAGACATAGTCAATAAGCATACTTTAAAGAAATAGGGACATAAATACTCCTTAACTCAGCAAGTGAACAACACAGGTGCCTCTCACTACCCAAGTCCTTACTCTTCAACCTGTGGAAGAGAACAGATTTGGATACTTTTCTGGGATCTGCTCCTCACCATTTGAACTTTTACTAGTCACATCTGAAACTTGGAAACCAAATAGATTTGGATATATGGTGCCCCTCACTTTCTGAACTTGTTATCTGACTCCGAATCTGAATAGATTTAGATACTTGATATTGACAAGCTTGATGTAACCACAGACTCTTCCCTGAGAATTGAGACAGCCACAGGGAAGGAAGCGGGCAGGAGGAGGGGGTAGACATATGACAGCCAAACACTCCTCTACGGCAACTGAAGGTTCACAGATCATCTATGAAATACCTAAAATTAATAAGTGAAGAAATACTCACATATGCACATTATACAGAGATACTAGAAAAAACAGTTAAAAGAGTGAAAAGTGGTTACCTCTAGGGAGACAAAAATAAGAGTGGCTAGGGACAGGATAAAGGACAATTTGGTGCAATTTGGGTTTTAAGTTGTGCATGTATCACTTTGACAAGAAAAAAAGCATATTAAAACATTTAATAAGAACATGAGCCTGGAGACCTGGGTTCCGGCTTGATGTTTGTCTCTAACCAACTGTGTATTGTTGAGCAAGACTTTGATCTCTAGACCTCGGCTGCTTTACCTATAAAATAAGGAGCTGGGGTCTTTCCCAACTCTACAATGTTATGACTGCAGAGTTGCTCTAATGTGCAGACTTGAGTTCTCTGCCAATGTTGACGGTGTCATCCAAACTTGAATTCCTGGACCATAACTGATGTTATTTAGTATTGTGTTACAAAGATAGTGTTTTATTACACTAAAAACATATATACCAAAAAATAGAAACATTTGGGAAAAACGTGCAATAGGAGAGCCTTGTGGTTTGCCAGAAAAATGGAGGAATGTGAACTATGACTATTTTGTAGAGGAGTGCAATGTGGAAGATGATACAGGACGGTCAAAGAAGAGAAAACAATGTGACTGCCAAGAAATAAACAAAGCAACAATAATCAAACAGATGAGGAGGGCTAGACCCAAACAAGGTCTAAGCGAGATGCTGAAGAGTAGAGAAATAGGACCTTTCCCCAGTATGTACACAGTGAGCAGACAAGCGTGAGTGGCAAATGATTTTGGCAAAAGCTTGAGACTGGAGATGAAAAGAGATAAGAAAGACAAGCTGTGATATTTTACAAGATGTTTACAATTACATTACCTTTGGGGATATATAAGTAAAAAAAGTTCCTGAAATAAGAACTAACAGAGCTTGGCACAGAGGACAACAGTATGAAAAAAAAGAAAGAAAGCAGGTAACACCTGGACTAACAGTGTCCAGGAAGTACAACTTCTTAGAGCAAGGCAGCCTTGGCCCCCACTCTAACCCATTTCTGAGGTATGCAGAACGAAAGGAGAGGTTGAAAAGGAAACAAGGACGGGGCCTCAGTTTTTGCTTGTGTAAGTAAGCCCTGGTGATCAAGAGTACAGAAAAAAATCTGACAGTCATTCTGAACCTCTTTCCTAAAGAAACAGCATACTTTCTTCACATCCAAGCAATAAAATTCATTTTTATATCATTCATTAATAATTTAAACCATTCATTTAAAAAACAGAAACAAACATTTTTATTGAGGTAAAACACACCAGTCATTCTTATGAACACAGTACTCTTCAAGTCTTTAGGAGAATAATAGCGAATGTTTATTGAGTACTTACAGTCTAGCTACCACTCTAAGAGCTTTACGCAAAACACAGTTGACCCTGGAACAACATGGGTTTGAACTGACTGGATCCATTTCTATATGCACAATTTTTTCAACCAAATGCAGTTGAAAATACAGTACTAGGCCGGACTCGGTGGTTCAGCCTGTAATCCCGCGTTTTGGGAGGCCGAGGTGAGTGAATTGCCTGAGACTGCGGGTTCGAGACCTGCCTGGGCAACTTGGCGAAACCTCATCTCTACAAGAAATCAAAAAATCAGCCGGGCGTGGTAGCACGTGTCTGTAATTCCAGCTACACGGAAAGCTGAGGCGGAAGGATCGCCGGAGCCCAGCAGGTCGAGGCTGCGGTGGCCGGGAGTGGCCACTGCACTCCAGTCTGGGCGACAGAATGAGACTCCGACTCAAAAATAAATGAATAAATAAAATACAGTACTCGCGGGAGGCCAAACCCACCCATATGGAGGGCTGATTTTTCATTCAAGTGGGTTCTGCAGGGCTGACTGAGGGACTTAAGTGTGTGCAGATTTTGGTATATGTGTGGGTCATGGAACCATGCCCCCAGGTATCCTGAGGGATGAATGTAGCTTGTTTAATCTTTCCAACAACTCTATCACATAGCTACTATAGATCATGATCCCTTACCCAAAGTTCTTGAGCTCAGGGGATTTTCCAAATCAAATTTATCAAATTTTTGTAAGGTAATAAATATGGTGTACATCATACAACACCCCAATCGTCTGGGGCTGCATCCCATAATAAAAAAAATGAATGTATCTGCAGTGAAACACTGGGATAATCATACTAATTTGAACAATGGAAGAGTATAATAGCCACCCATCGGTTCAGGTCAGATTTTGAGGCCAAATGAGTGTGCCTCAAACTCAGGAAAAATGTTCAGTTTTCAGAGTGTCTGGATTCCAGAAATGCAGATCAGAATTACTATCCCTACTTGATAGGTAAAGAAACTGAGACACACACACACACACACACACACACACACACACACACACACACACACAAAATCATATAACTTACCTAAGATCAAACAGCTAGTAAGTGGTGGGGTCAGGAGTTGAGTCAGGCGGTCTGGCCCTAAACCAAGCTTCTTAACTGTACTGCCATATTGCTTCCTTGTATGTGGCTTACAGTTTAGGATTTGAGTTTGGAGCGCGTAAATGACCTTCCCATCACACAAGCAGTCAAGGAACTTGGTATCCAGATCAAAGCAGAGTCCTATTGATATGGAAGAGAGCCAGGTGACATCAATGCTTCCTGTCCCTGAAGAACAGGGAGACTGACTTGGAAGAAGCCCCAGGTTTGGAGCTGTCTATAGCAGACCTTGAACTAGAAAGACCCTGAGCACACAGAGCACCTTGGAGAGGGCTGGACTTGCTCTCAATCCCATGGAAAGGTTAGGGATGAGAAGACTACAGTAAATCAGGTAATTATGGCCAGCTAGACAGATGAATATGAACGGAGGAACTGAGAAGACAGCACACAGAAATAGGAACTACTGTTTATCAAGCACATACTATATGCCAAATACTGTGCTAAGCAATTTATATGCAATATCATGCTTTATCCACACAACAAGCTTTTGAGAGAGGAGCCGTTATTATTCTCAAGCTATAGAAGAAGAGGCTGAAGCTAAATACACACAGTTCACAATTTATTAGAGGCAGAACCTAAAGGGAAGAAAGAGCTGATAGGAGAAAAAGCACAGGGTTTAGAAGCTAGAAAATTCACCAAGGGAGATGAGAGCTTGGAGCATCGCCGGTTTTCAAACACATGGGCTCTTTCGGCAAGGGTATTCATGGTTTATGCAATGAGAGCTATTTTCTGTGAAGATACTTCTCAAATTATGTCTTCGTGGGATAATGACTTTGACGGAGTAAATGAAAAGAGAGTTTAAATACTAGATAGGCCGTCTTATTTGCTTTTTCACTGGGGAAGATGAGCAAATATGTAGCTCCCGATCTCCAACTTGGAGAAGGCAATCAATACCTTTGACAGGCTCAGTGCTCAAATAGCAAAATGAAAAACAGCCATTTCCCACACAGGGAAAAAGTTCCTATGGGCCAACATGGAGGAGGGAGGGTATGTACTGGTACAATTTTATGGTAATTTAATTAATTTAATTAACAGCTACAAACACCCACAAATACACAGTCACTGAGAAAATCCACACTACTGCCAGCTTCCCCATCTTCAACGTTAACCAAAATTGTAGCCTTCAGTGTGCATTATCAAAATACATTTACTTAAAAGTGAGGCTATTTCCACTAGAGGGGAAAACAAGAAAACTTCCTTTCAGAAAACTGGCCAAAGACAGAATGTTGTTTACATTCCAAGCAAAATCACAAGCACTTAACTGGACGTTACAAGGACCTTACAAGGACCTTCTCTGGAAAGAAGGGACTGAAAACAAAGGAGGCAGTTATAGCAAACTGTTCCTTAAAGGTGAGGTAGAATCAAGTTCCTAACACATACTCCATGTGAAAGCTGTGGCAATTGAAGCTCCCCATCCAGGCCAAGGCCTCTAAGTAAGAGGTCTTAAGATATGTCCTCGTCACTGGGGATGCACTCAAAGCTAGCAGTGACAGACGTTATCCCAACCCTCCCAATAGCCTCATTTGACAGATGAGGACAAGGAGGCCCTGGGAAGTTCAGGCATTTGTCCTAGGTCATGTCAAGTATAAGAGGTGAAACCAGAAATGACACAGGGAGTCCATCCCATAACTGGAGCCTCTCTGGAGCCCCACTGCATCCGGCCTCAACCTGAGAAGGGGTTCCATGTTTATCTGTTTTACTGATTGGACTTTAGTTTAAGATTTTCTTTGGAAAATGGTCCTATCTTACAAACAACAATTATCAACAACAAAGATGACAACTTTGAAGACAACTACCCCATACCTGTGACAGGCCTTGATTTTGACTAAAAGAGTTGTTTTTAAAAAAAAAACTTTCTTTCCCCCCTTCTACAGGGGTATATGGGGTGTGGCTGGCAATGACTGTAGAAGAGAATAAAATGCCACTGCGTGGGACATGTCATACATACCTAAGGTGTGATTTGGCAACAGAAGATAACATCTGAGTCATAAAGCAACCCTACATCAAAACAGTAAATCAAAAGCAAACAATGTGGGAAAATAAACTCCTGTATTCTTACAGTGTCCATATTGGGAGGACTCCCATCCCAGGGCTTTTAACCCATAAATCAACAAATTGACCCCTTCTCTAAGAGGCAGCTAGAGCCAACAATCCCACTCCTGCTTCTGTACCAGGAAAGGGAGATTAAGACAGTGCCTGCCATACCTGGTCATATCCAGCGGCCCTGGGGACAAGAAGGGAACTGCAATTTAATAACTTTCTGTAATTCAGAAACCCAAGCTCTCTGTCCTGGGATCCCACCTGCAAAGAATGTTTTGTTCCCGCAGAGCACTAAACAGTTTCAAAGGCAAGGTTCACAGAGCTGTTCTATCGAGACTTTAGAGATAGTTTCAAGTTCAGTGTTTCTCATTCTAGGTTCCCCGGAGCCCTGAGATGTCTCAGCAGGGTCTCAGGGAGCACTCCAGGGGCAGCTGCCCTCCTCCTTCAACCAGAACAGTTCCTCTCTGTATGTGTTATGCAGAGGGCTCTGAGTAAAGCTTGGATAAGAATGAGGTGCTCTGACCCACCTTGATCTTATCATAGACGAGGTGACTGAGACCCAGAGAGCAAGAGTAAGCTGCACACTGTGATACAGCTCATTAATGACCCAGCTCCAGCCTGCCTGCCCAATGCCTGCCCTTTATGCCACCCTGGGCACACAAAGGATTATGCTTCAAAACAGTTGAATAAATGCAAATGCCAGGTAGTCTCATCACAGTAGTGAGATAGGTTGAGAGCACATTAGGCTCACCTAGGAGGTCTCCTCAATTGCTCTGGGAAAACCTTGGGAGATTTAAAATGCCTAGGAAGCAATCTGTTGTAACAGCACTTCCAAATTTCCCATTTCCAACCCTGTGGGCTGAGCCGGGCAACAGGTGAACAAAGTCATTACACAAGGAACAGCTGCTGACATCCACAATGAAAAGGTTGTGGCCCAGGAAGTACGAAAAGTGCTCTGGGACACATTTGGTTAAACATGGCAGATTGATGAATTACATTTATCCCTTCTCTCTCTTGAAGTCCTACTAAAAATGACAGTAAATCCAATTTTAAAAAGGCATAAACTGCGAGAACAACGTGAACAAGAGAGGAGGTGAGAATTAGACCCAAGATGCCAATAAAAGTCTGGATGCTGCTGGAGAGCCATTGGACAATTGGTGACTCAGCAGGCCTCACTCAGTAGGAGTGGGGTGGGAGGTGGAGTGAGAGGCAGAGACATGGGCTGATTTAGGCCCCCAAGCCCAGAAAGCAACCCTTGAAAACAGTGTGGGGATGGTTGAACGTAGGGAGCTTGGTGGAAAGGCTATTACCTTCACCCTCGTACCCTTTGCTTCTTCCTGGCAAAAGAAAGACGGAAGCAATCAGAGTTATTTAAGAAAAGACAAGCAATAATAGTACATCAAGTGGTTCAGCCATGAGTAATACTCACATAGTTAGAATAATAAAATGACTTTTAGTGAAAAATTGCTGTATTGGAAGGCTGGATGGAGAAGGGTGGTGTGCAGAGGACCTATCAAAGAAATAAGCCCTCACTTTTCATGGGAGCAAGTTAGTTAATAGATAATAGAAAGTTTTTTTTATTTTTGAGTTGGAGTCTCTGTCACCCAGACTGGAGTGTAGTGGCACGATCCTGGCAACCGCAGCTTCGACCTGCTGGGCTCTGGCGATCCTTCTGCCTCAGCTCTCCAAGTAGCCGGAACTATAGGCGCGCGCTACCATGTCCAACTAATTTTTGATTTATTGTAGAGACGAGGTCCTGCCAAGTTGCCTGGGCGGGTCTCAAACCCGTGGGCTCAGGTAATCCACTTGCTTCAGCCTCCCAAAGTACTGGGATTACAGGCTGAGCCGCCAAGCCCGGCCAATAGAAAGCTTTTTAAAAAGTTCAGAAATGACCTCATCAACAAGGGTACCTGCATGATCAATGTTTATATGCCTAACCCTGAATTGTACCCCACATCTTTATAATAGATAAAAATAAAATAAAATGATAGAAAATGTAAAAACAGAAAAGTTCAGAAATGACAGGAAAAGCCAGTTGTCTTCAATTATAGAAGTAAATAGAAAAAACAGTTAAAGTATTTTGAAAGTATTTGCATCTGGGGCATAGAAATTGAGGGTGGGAAGGGAACTGATATTTAATAACTTTCTGCAATTCAGAAACCCAAGCACTCTGAAACCACATTTTACCTATTTGGGGCCTAAACATACTTCATAAAAACACCTGACCTGAACTGATGCGAGGCTATTTCTAGTCTTTATTAATCTATTTAAGTGTGATGATTACAATTTGCTGCAGAAATACCTTACGTGCTTGATGACAGGTGATGCCCCAGACCTCAGGGAGAGTGTTAATTGATTACCTTTCTGAAGTCTGAATAGTTCTGTATTCCAAAATTCGTCTGGCCCCAAGGGGGTTGCATATGCTTCTGCACCATCTGGACACCAATGACCACTACTGAGGACGTTCTGGCGCTTTCTTTTGTCCGTGCTCACCCAGCCCCTGCCTACTTGACTTCTCCACTTACAGGTGTGAAAGGTGCGGTTTGCAATTTGCACTCAACATGTCCAAAACAGAACTCCTGACTTCTCTCCTCCCTGGAGTCTGCTCCTTACACAGGTCTGCCTGTCACAGTTACGCCACCATCATTCACCTGGTTGTTCGGACCAAGAAATGAAAAATCATCCTTGGCACCTCTCTGTCCCTCACATCCCGCCTTTAATCCCTCAGCAAGTAGCTTTGGCTCTACCTTCACAAGATGGCCCAGCCTGCCCCTGCAGTCATTACGACCCACAGTAAAAGTCCCCTCTCTGGTTTCCCTCCTACCTCACCCCAGTAGAGCCAATTCTCACCGGAGCAGAGCTTTTACAAGCAGAAATGAGGTCAAGTCCCCCCTACTGGTTTAAACCCTCTAGTGGCTTCTCTCCACAGAAGAATAAAGTCCTAATTCATATCAACCACAAGGCCTCATACAGTTGGGCTCCTGCCTCTCTCTCTGCCCTCCAGTTTGATCATGCTCTCCCGCTATGGCAGTCATTTCCCTTCCTGCCTCCGGACCCTTGCACTTGCTGATCCCTCCTCTCAATATTCTCCTGACCCTCACCTAGCTCTCTCCTCACACCATTCGGTTCTTTGGTCAAATACCACCTCCTTAGTCTCCACTGACCACCCATAGTCCATCACTCACTATCTTCTAGTTGTCTTGTATTTTGTTCACTGACTCTTGCGCCTAGTAGATCAAAGGAGACATAAAGGCAAGGAGTTTTGCAGTCTTGGTAACTACTGGAGCCCCTGTATTTAGGGCAATGCCTGGCACATACTCCATGATAAGTGAATACTTGTCAAATAAAAGAATGAATAGATATACTCACTGTACAACAATGAAGGAAACTAAACCACCCCTGGAATCCCATTGCACAGATATAAATCTTCACACTTAAGTAGATTAATAAGGACTAGAAATAGTCTCACATCAGTTCAGGTCAAGTGTTGTTATGAAGTATGTTTAGGCCCCAAATTATGTAAAACGTGATTTCAGAGCACTTGGGTTTCTGAATTGCAGAAAGTTATTAAATAGCAATTCCCTTCCCACCCTCAGTTTCTACATCCCAGATGCAAATACTTTCAAATAAGTATGGGTGCTTAATAATCAAAATAATCGATAATGTTCTATATCTGGATGGGGATTTGGTTTCATAGGAGTATGCATTTGTCAAAATGCAGAGCAGGTATTGTTAGGCTTGTACATTTCATAGTATGTACTTTTTCCCTCAAGAGGAAAAACCATAAATAAATACCAAACACCAGTTAATGTTATGCATGCTGAAGTAGTCAGGGGAAAGTGTGCTGATGCCTCAAACTTACTTTGAAATGCATCAGAACGATAACCGGACTGCTGGATGAATAGAGGAAGGCTAGATGAATAGATTTATTTCAAGCAAGTATATAAAATGTTAATAGGAGAAATAGTGGTAGTTTTATAGACTAACAAAATCCTTTCAACTATGCTATGTGGTTGACATTTTTCATAAGAAAATGTTGGGAAAAATAATTTGGGATCATACTGATTAGTTAGTATCCAACTTGGTTTAATGACTATTTGACCCTATCACAATTATCTTTGAAAACATGGTTCACACAGTTGTAGAGTATGCCACTGGATGAATGCACTCACAACTTATTCAAGTAGTCTCCTGTCTTTGGACCTATAGGTCATCTTCAGTTTTTCATTTTTATCAACAACAGAGTAATGGACATCCTTGTATATAAACCTGCATGTACAAGGATGTTTATTAGCTCAGTTTATACTCCCAGAAGTACAATCACCAAGGTCAAGTGTCACAACATTTTTGAATCCTGATATGCACATACTGCCAACTGTCTTCTTGAAAGTTGGATACTGAATGGGTATATCCATATTATCTGATGATTCTGTAAATTTCTTAAGGGAGAGCAATGGCTTGCTTCTTTCTCCAGCACTGGACTTAGTGTATGCACACCGTAGGCTCTCAGAAAAGTATTTTGAATTACGTTAAGAGAACACATGACTAGAATGAATCTTGCCATATTGCTGAGAAAAATGGTGAGAGGTACTTTTTTTGGGGGGAGGGCCTGAAGTTTGCCTCTTCGTGACTAAGAGGGCTGCAGTCAGGGGGTGATACGGCAGTCGCAAGGATGAGGGTCTTTCAGAGGCCCACCTGCCACCAGGAGCCCAGGACCAGTTTTCTCCAGAGCTACAGGGGTCCTTGGGACTCACTAAGTGGAATCTGGGTCACCCAAAACAATGGAACACTCCGGTGACTCTTAAACAGAACGAGGTCGAGCTACGTGAACACTGGTGGAAAGAGACCTAGGATAGGTGCTGAGGGGAGCAGAGCAGAAGCAGACTAGAGGGCAAGTCTAGGACAGATGCTGAGGGGAGCCGGCCAGATACAAACTAGAGGGAGGGATCTAGGACGGATGCTGAGGAGAGCAGGCCAGGTGCAGACTAGAGGGAGAGGTTTAGGCTGAGGGTCCTGGGCCAGGTACAGACTAGAGGAAGGGGCTGAGGCCTGTGAAAGGGCTTTGCTTTCTGTGTGTGCTTAAAAAAATTAATTAATTTAATTTTATGATTAAAAAATAGTTTCCAGAGGTCAAGGGGACAAAGTCCTAGATTTGATGTAGCATGTGAGTATTGCAGTTTAGACTCCAGGATATTAGCATTTCAGTTTGAGAATTCACTGAAGAAATACTCCTCACCTCACAAACTGGTTCTATTCCCAAAATTCATTTGTAAGCTACTGTCTGGGACTTAAAGTATATTTCCCTAATAGAGTGAAGGCAGTTTCTATTCTGGCTGGCAACAGTTTTCCTGACCCTTCAGATTTTCATAAAGGATAGAAAAACCCTATTAACAGAGTACTGAAGGGACTTTCACAGAACTGGTGACAAAGGATGTAATTCTTCTTTTTCTTTTCTTTTTAAAATTTTCTCTTATTTTTGGTAGAGACAAGGTCTCATTATGTTGCCCATGTTGGTCTCGAACTCCTGTGCTCAAAGCACCCCTCCCACCTCAACCTTCTAAAGTGTTGGGAATGCAGGCATGAGCCACTGTGCCAGCTGTAAGTTTTCTTAAACAAAACAAAACAAAACAAAAAATCTTCCTAGGGAAGTTTGGTTAGTGACACATTTATTTCTCTTCTATTATTATTATTTTTTTTAAGGAGGGAAGCATAGCAAAGAAAAGATCCCTCAGAACTTTCCCGAGGCAACTGGTTAAGGGATAAAAGTGAGAGGGAAAGAGGTCTTAAGTAAATGTGTGAGAACAAGCTTCATTCCGAGGGGAGATGATCCAATTTATCCAGGGAAGAAGGAGCTGGCATGCGCTGTATCCTCAGACCAAATTAAAAGGACAGCCAAGAGGGGCAGTGCCCCTAACCAGGAGCATGGGAGGGGGGAAGAAGGAGAGGAGGAGCGTGGGATAGTTCTGGGTTACAGAGGGTCAGAGACAAAACCCACAGGAAACCCGAACTCTCACAGCGAAGGGAATGTATCTATTTGTAGAGAACATGGAGGTTTCCATCACATCAAAGGAAAAAATATCTATTTAGCTGAAAGTCCTCTTATGCCTGGAAATTCAGAATTTAAGTCTCTGAATCACACAAGAGCTGCAGGGTCACCCAGACAACCCAAATGACCCAAGGAGCAGAAAAACAACCTAAGAAATAACACGGATGTGTTAAAGCCCAGGAGACAGCGATTAAGCAGAAAATAGGATGCCCACATTTAAATGGTAGTGTGACAAGGCCCTAACTGAGGGTGATTTTTCCAGGGATGAGAGAAAGGAAAAAATGAATGATCAGAGACTGATGGCAAACAGGATCAGATGGCATAAGGGTCCCCAAAAGAAAGTGTTGGAGCTGGGAGATGTCAGGGCCAGCTGTGCCCTCCACCCATCAGCCTCCTCCATAGCACCCGGCCCTGAACAGATTCTCAAAGGATTTCTGAGGATCTGATGTTACCTTGAAGGCAGTCATCAGCCCACTGGCATTTTGCTTACTTCTCTTAATCTACAATACCGTAAAATACACCATTATTTTATGTACTAGTAAGAAAGAAGAAATCGCTGGGCTCGGTGGCTCAGCCTGTAATCCCAGCACTTTGGGAGGCTGAGGTGAGTGGATTGCCTGAGCCCACGGGTTCGAGACCTGCCTGGGTAACTTGGCGAGATCTCATCTCTACAATAAATCAAAAATTAGCTGGGTGTGGTAGCGCGTGCCTGTAGTTCCACCTACTTGGAAGGCTGAGGTGGAAAGATTGCCGGAGCCCAGCAGGTCGAGGCTGCGGTGGCTGGGAGCGGCCACTGCACTCCAGTCTGGGTGACAGAGTGAGACTCCAACTCAAAAAAAAAAAAAAAGAAAGAAGAAATCAACCAACCGTTCGAACTATGACATAGCACCAATTTCAGGATGCTAAAATGCGAAAAAAATGAACATGGACAGAAGATTGTAAGGATGCTATGTGGCTGTTTCTGGAAGGAGAGTGTGGGGCCATACACTGCCTTCCACCCCAGCACCAATGAAATGGTGGCAGTGAAATAATTCTCTTAGCCTAGATGCACCATTCCCAGAATCCACAAATGACAGGGAAAAAGCTGAAAAGCAGATGGATGCATGAACAGGGAGCCACACAAGAAAGCAGGCCCCAGGACACGAGGACTCCCTGTGGATCTGATTTCCAGTCTCCCTGGTGGACTCGGCCACAGGGCCTATCTCTGCCTGCTCACATGGGAAGCCCGATGCCAACAGCGGAGGCCTCCATGTAACAAGTGGCCCTCTGGCCCTCTGGGAATGTTTGCCAAAGGCCTGCCTCCCTCGTGAATGAACACCACACATGTGGGCTCGCTCACGATGGCCCGGGTCCTAAAAGCAGGAGTCGGGCTGCACAGGAAATGTTCTGTAAAGAATGAACCAAGTCTTCTCCCTCAGAAAAGAGCTGCCCTCCAGCCTCCTTCAAGGGAGTCAGAAGGAATGCTGCCCATTTGCAAATCAATAACTGACAAGGGCTGTGTAGACAATAAAGCGCAATATGTGATCTCAGAGAACCATAATGGCCCAGTGTTTCAACATAATCCTGCCCTCCAAGAAGCACACAAGAAAACAACACAGGCCTCCTGGCTGTGCCCAACCGACCAGTGCCACACCGAGAGCTGGTGGTTTGTCTCTTTGTGTGTCTGTCTGTCTGTCTCTGTCTCTCTCTCTAAGTGTGTGTGTGTGTGTGTGTGTGTGTGTGTGTGTGTGTGTGTGAGTGTGTGAAAAATCAGAAGGCTTCAGCTGAGCATGCTGCCAGGAGCCTACGACACTCGACATTTTACCACTTCCTACTTTTCACAGCTATTTGCATAAGGGCTGTTAGGAAAATACCTATACCAGAAGGGAGATGCTTTAATGGAAAAAGCATTTCCATCATTCACTTTCAGCCAGAATTTCACACACTCGGAGACACTTGACATTCTCCTTGGAAATCTGAAGAGAAACAGCTGCCGTGGAAACCACACCCACAGGGATTTCAGCCTTTTGATACCAAGGAAGCCTCCTGTGCAGAGATGGGTGAGGTGCTGTGAAATTCCAGCCAGGAGCAGGAGCTGGGAGACTGGGTAATAAAACTAATTTCCCTCCTACCTGGATCAGCCCATGTCCAACCTACAGAGACAATCAGAGGGGCCTGTGGCTGGCAAATGTAATCTTCCTCGATTGTCCCACTCCCTTTTAATTACTCTCGAGTCTGGCACCAGAGCAAGGGCCTGGGGCAATGTGGAGATGGCCTGAACTCCTGGATCATTGGGCAGCAGGCCAGGCAAGGCTCTGGGAATCTAGGAATGAGCCATTATCAATCTACTTGCCTCGTCTGAAGAGCCGGCTGGAGCACACCTCAACTTTCTTTTCACTCACGAGAAAGACTCTTAGGAACCTCAATCACTCCCAACAGAAAAGCAAAGGAATCCGTTCTTTCAGGAAGCACCATCTCTGCTTAAACCAAGCATTCCTCAGTTTAGACAAAAACCACGGAAGAACTCTTTGAATTGCCCACTCACTTTCGGGGAAGCCAGTCCCCACGGGTGCCACCCACGCAAGGCAGAGAACCAAACTAGCCAACAACATCTGACACACTCGGCTGTGGGTGTTTTAGATGCAAATACAGAGGTTTTTCCTTTTACAAAGGCCAAATGGCATGCTGTTGTGGGCAACAGCTCAGTTGAGAGACGATTTTAGGAAGCTGTTACTGCTGTGTGTGTATATATATATATATATATATATATATATATATATATAAAAGCATGTGGATTTTGTACACTTAAAGTGAAAATAAAAACTTGAAAGTGGAAGATGGTTGCCTGATGGCTCGAGGCCTTTCTCTGGCCCAAGCACCCCACATGCAACAGGGGAATTTCTACGCTTCAGTCCAATACACTCTACCAGCCCTTGCTTCCAGTTTGCTGGGCACAAGAGTGTACATGCTGGCAGCTTCCACATTTGGACTGGGTTCAAGACGGTACCTGCTTAGCACGTATGAACCTGTTTGGCCACTAGGCCTACACTGAATGGTCCATCTTCGGCATCTGAACAGCAACTGTTACGCAGTTAGAGCCCAAGGTCAGATGAGAGAAGTCTTCTTCCCTTTCTCCTTGCGTCACTGCTCAGTATATCCGGAGGAGTGGGAAGAACTTAAACATCCTGTTAAGGGTGGCAGGCTTATGTCCCACCTTGCCTGCAGGAGAGAGAGGACTGAGGAGTATACACCTCCTTGCGCTCAGGGGAAGATACACCTAGTAAGCACCTACTATATGCCGGGCACAGGGACAAGGAAAATAAGTGAGACACAGGCTGTGTGCTAAAGGAACCCAGGACCCACCGGAGATAACAGGAGAAATAAATAATACGATACGATAGATGCCGTAACGGGGACCCCTGAAATGTGCATGGAAACAGATGATGACATGGTTAGTTCTGTAGAGGCTAAGGGTGGGTTGGTATCAAGGAAACCTCATTTGAACTGGGTCTTAAGGCATGCAGCGGAAGTTACCAGGTGGACCAAGACAGCAGTCAGAAACCAAGGAACAAGAGGAGAGGGTGAACGACCTGAGGAGAGGACAAAGACTCTTCCAGGGGCAGTGGCTGGGGCTGGGACTGGGCTGAAAGAGCCCGCCAGGGCTACTGCTAGGGGTCGTGTGCCTCCTTCACTCTGCAGACCCCGGGGAGTCACTGACATGGGTTCAGGAGCAGAGTGAGAATCCAATCTGAGTTTTGGGAAAATTGCTCTGGAGACGGTAAAGCTGGATTGGAGAGGCAGGAACCAGAAAGAGAGAGACCAGTCAGGAGGCTGCTGTGAAGGTTCTAGAGAATGGGGGTGTGGACAGTCTGCCACTGTGGGGGAGGAAAGGCCAGAGCAGAAGCTCTTTGGGTAGAGTCTGCAGAGCTGTGAGCAGGAGGGAGTGGTGCCTGCCTGGGTCACCTGTACACTGCTGGGTTAAAAAGTCAGGCGCAGGCCGGGCTCAGTGGCTCAGCCTGTAATCCTGCGCTTTGGGAGGCCGAGGTGAGTGAATTGCCTGAGCCTGCGGGTTCGAGACCTG
>NW_007258809.1:925334-955045 GCF_000164805.1 Carlito syrichta
GCGGCCACTGCACTCCAGTCTGGGTGACAGAGTGAAACTCCAACTCAAAAAAAAAAAAAGCCAGGTGCCTTTCATGTCTCTGAGTCCAGCCTGGCAACACAGCTCTCTCTCTCTCTGACTTACTTTCTGAACTTACTTGATGCCCAGATTCATTCCTGCCAGAATCTGAGCAACACCATGGCTTCCAGCTCTACCTTTTACTTATTTTTTATTTCTATATTGTTGAGTGTGGGTCTCACTCTGTCACCCAGGCTGGAGTGCAGCGGTACGATTATGGCTCACAGAGCCTCAACCTCCTGGGCTCACAGCGATCCTTTTGCTGCAGTCTCTTGAGTAGCTGGAACTACAGGTGCACACCATCACGCCTGGCTAATTTTTAAATTTTTTTTTTTTGTAGAGACAAAGTTTCACTAGGTTGCCCAGGCTGGACTCAAACTCCTGGCTCAAGTGCTCTTCCCACCTCGGCCTCCCAAAGTCAGCAAGATTACAGGTGTAAGCCACCATGCTCGGCACAGCTCCACCTTTTATATTTTCTCTAGATCATGCATACTGTCCCCCATAGCTTCCAACCCAACTGTCAAATGCTGGGCCACAGAGCCTCCCTGTCAACCCTTGCATCTCTGTTGACTCCAGGACCAGACGCTCCAAGAAGGAAATGGGGGTGTGTTTCCTGCTTGATCCTCTCCACAGATCCCCTTCCAAACACAAAATGAAGCAACTTACCAGAGGTGAGATCACCCTTCCAGATTTACCTGCCTCAGATGGTATTAGGAATTCCAGTTTATCTTTGTCTCCAAGTCCTGGCCCCATGGAGTGATGGCAATCTCAGAGTCTTCCCAGAAACCTTACAGGGACATTTTCCAGTGTCCATATGGGGAGACAACCCTGATTTCTTTGGTGAACTTCAGAAGGAATGCATTTAGGGTAAGGCCAGGACAGATCACTCAGACACATGAGTGTTTTTCCATAAATCTAATTGCAAATATCTGAGGCAGCAGCAACATGGCATCTATGTTTGTACTCGAGTGTGCTATATAGCATCTATGTTTGTAAGAAGTTCTGTGGAGCATAATGACACTGAATCCCACAACAATAAGGGTGTTAGGCACCCCTAGGAAGCCGCGTGGAGCAGAGCATGAGAACACAGATTCTGCAGCCAGAATACCTGGGGGGGAACCCTTCTTGGCCACTCACTGGCTATCGGACCTTGGACACATACCCTACTTCATTGTGCCTCAGTTTCTCCAGATGAAAAATGGGACGGTACATTTATCCTCCCCTCCCTTTATCCACAGTTTCACTTTCTATGGTTTTTGTTACACACAGTCAATCTTGGCCAAAAAATACTACATGGAAAGTTCTAGAAATAAACAATTTCTATGTTTTAGACTGCACGTTGTTAAGAGCAGCATGAGGAAATCTGTCCCACCTGGCATGTGAATCATTCCTTGCTCCAGCATACCCACACTGTCTATACCATCTGCCTGTTGGTCACTTGGTGGCCATCTCAGTTACCAGATTGATTATCTTGAAATCACAGTGCTTGTGTTGAAGTAACCTTCATTTTACTTTAATAACAGCTCCAAAGCATAAGAACAGTGATGCTGGCACATTCTTATATATTATTCTATTTTGTTATTAGTTATCATTGTGAATGTCTTACTGTGCCTAATTTAAAAATTAAACTTTATCACAGGTATGTACGCATAGGAAAGAACATACAGGGTTCAGTACTATCTGTGGATTCAGGCATCCTCTGGGGGTCTTGGGACACGTCCCCCATGGATAAGGGGGGAGTACTATGCTGAGGACTGGTACACAGTGAGCACTTTATAAGCATTTACTAAAGAAAGAGCTCCAATTTAGAGATGACTTAAACAGAGTGCTACAGTCTGAGGAACTTGCCTGAGGTTGCCCGGCTGGAATGTGAGACAGAGAACTAGAATTCTTTGGCTCCCAGACCACACTCTTCATGCCACGTCAAGCTACTCTGGGAAGCACCTATTCTCTGGCCAGTCCCTCCTTCCTGCCTTGGAAAGGGTCTTTATAGGAAATGCAATGTATAGTGTCATTTTTATAGCCATAACCATTCAAGTAGTATTTTTTTTGAAAAATTATATTGAGATAAACTTCATATAAAATTCATTATTTTGACCCTTTAAAAGTATATAATCCAACATGTTGTGCAGCCATCACCACTCTCTAATTCTAGAATATTTTCACCATCCCAAAAGGAAACCCCATACTTTCCAATTCCCCTTTTTTTCCAGCTCCTGGCAACCACTAATCTATTTCCTGTCTCTAGGGCTTGCCCATTCTGAACATTTTATATATATGTGGAATCATACAATATGGTCCTTTGCGTGTTTCTTTCACTCAGCACAATGTGTTCATCCACATTGCAGCAGGTAACGGTACTTCATTTATTTTCATGGCTGAATAGTACTCCATTGCAGGATATACCACATTTTGTTTATCCATTCACCAGTTGATGAACATTTGGGTTACTTCTACCTTTTGGCTATTGTAAACAGCGCTGCTATGAACACTGGTGTACAGTTTTTGCGTGGCCTTAGGTATACCCATAGGAGCAGAATCGCTGGACCATATGGGAACTCTATGCTTAGTTGAGAAACTGCTGAACTGCTTTCTACAGTGGCTGTGCTGTTTTACATTCCCACCAGCAATGTACGGGGGTTTCCATTTCTCCATATCCTTGAAAACACTTGTAATTTTCCTCTCTATTTATTAAAAATATATATTATTAGAGTCATCACAGCAGACGTGAAGTGGTATCCCTTGGTGGTTTTGATTTGCATTTCCCTAGTGACTAATGATGTTGAGCATCTTTTTATGTATAGCACATCTTTAGGTTCCTGATATTATGGAAACTGAAATGAAAGATGTGAAATCTTGAGCCTCTTTTCTTAAAATGAAGGAGTGGGTCTTGATGCATGCATACAAAGCTGACCCGCCCACAGGTTGCAGCAAGGAAAACAAATACTCAACAGACAGGTTCCTTCGGTCAGTTGCCACATGCAGTGAGCAAAGGGTGGCCCCAGGTGAGGGTGGGATTTGGGAAAACCGCACTGATGCACAAAAGCTTCCACACCCACCTGGGGCCCACCCTGCTCCGTGGTCCTCTGGTTACGATGTCACATCTGTCTTTTGTGAGCCTTCTCCACTTTAGAATGGCGGCCCAACTTTGTACACAGACTTGAAGGTGGGATTAACAAGAGGCTCTGCAATGCCCAGCTAGCAGGCCTGAGAAAAGCCTGGGAGCCAAGGATTAATGCCACATGACAACTCCATCTAGGAAGCTAAGGGAGTAGGTGGCCCCAAATGTCAGCCAATGTCAGGGCTGGGCACCCACAGAAGCAAAACGCTCCTGCAGGACAGGGGCAGAAAAGTGGCCCTGGGTTGACTGATGCATGACCCCTGTGCACTTCTGAGTCACTCTGTCAGGAAAAGAGGCAGAGGATAGCAGGGAAAGCACCTTTTGGAAACAGGTCATAGGCCGCCATTGTGAAGTATTTCCCAAGGTGTGGTGTTCCAGGCCTCAGAGTCCTTTTTTTCAATGCTGCCTTCTGGACATTTCATCATCTTTCATAGCCTTTGCCAGAGACAGGAGAGAAGAAAAACACCACTGCATGCTGCATACCTTTCCTGTGGAAAGGTATGGCCCAGGATGGCTGGGACCAGTGGATTCTTGCTCTAAATGTTACTGTGTAATAAACAACCCCAAACTTCATGGCTTAAAACTACAATTTGTTATTATCTCTCACAGGTCTACAGATTGACTAAACTCAGCTGGGAGGAGTTCTCTTGGGATCAGATGTCAGCTGAAGCTACAGGCATATGAAAGATGTACTGGGCTGGACACCCAAGACAGCCTGTTCACGTGACTGGCATTTGATTCTTACTCTCAGCTAGGGATGTTGACTGGAGTGCCTGCAACCCTAGTGGCTTGGGCTCCTTATAGCATGGCAGCTGCATTCCATGAGGGAACGTCCAACAGTGAATGTTCTGAGAAACTCAGACAAAAGGTCCTGTGACCTAGCCTCAGATGTTATAGGGTATCACTTCTGCCATATTCTAACTGGTCAAGAGTGAGTCACAGGGAACATTCTCCAATGCTATGAGGCCAGTATTACCCTATCAGACAAAGACATCTTAAGAAAAGAAAACTAAAGATCAAATCCATTATGAATGTAGTTACAAAAATTTCCAACAAGAGACCCAGTGTGGTGGCTCAGACTTGTAATTCCAGCACTTTGGGAGACCAAGGCAGGAGAATTGCTTGAGCCCAAGAGTTTCAGACCAGCCTAGCCAACATAGTGAGGCCTCATCTCTACAAAAAAAAGTTAGCCGGGCATGGTGGCACACGCCTGCTGTCCCAGCTCCTTGGGAGGCTAAGGCAGAAGAATCACTGGAACCCAGGAGGCTGAGGCTGTGGTGAGTGGTGAACATACCACTGCACTTCAGCCTGGGTGACACAGTGAGACTCCTACTAAAAAAAAAAAAAATACAGCAAGCCAAATTCAGCAATATATAAAAAGGGTTATACACCACAAACAAGTAGAATTTACCCCAGCAATGCAACAGTGGGTCAACATATGAAAATTGATCCATGTAATACATCATATCAATGGACATAGAAAATGCATTTGACAAAATCCAACATCTTTCAGTAAAAAAAACCCAAAAAAACTCAACAAACTAGGAATAGAAAAGAACTACCTCAATTGGATAAAGGGTATTTATGGAAAGTCCACAGCTAATATCATACTTAATGGTGAAAGGCTCAAAACTTTATCTCCAAGATCAGAAATAAGACAAGGATATCTACTCTTAACACTTCTACACAATATTGTGCTGGAGGTTCTAGCCAGGATAATAAGGCAAGAAAAAGAAAAAAACGGCATCCAGATGGGAAAGGAAAGAGTACAACTATCTCTATTTACAGATATGATCTTACATATAGAAACCCTTAAAGAATAAACACACACAAAAAACTATTAGAGCTAACAAGCTTAACAAGGTTACAGAATAAAAAAAATATACAAGAATCAGTTAAATTTCTATACACTAGCAACGAGCAGTTAAAAAATAGAACTAGGAAGACAATTCCATTTATAATAGTATTGAAAAAATAAGTTTAACCAACAAGGTATAAGACTTATACATTGAAACTATAACCACAGGTGATAGAAATTAATATCTAAATAAATGGAAGGATATCCCGTATTCGATCACTGGAAGAAATGACATTGTGAAGATGGCTTGTACTCTCTAAATTGATCTATAAATTCAATGCAAATTTTATACAAATCCTAATTCCTTTTTGCAGAAATTGACAAAATGATCCTAAAATTTATATGGAAATTCAAGGAGCTTCTTGAACAATCTTGAAAACAATAAAGTTGGAGGACTCATACTTGCCAGTTTCAATTTTTTCTATGAAGCAACAGTAACCAAGACAGTGTTATTGGCATAAGGATAGATATATAGATCAATGGAATAGAATCAAGAGTCCAGAAACAGACCCTTATCTTTTTAGCCAAATGATTTGTAATAAGAGTCCTAAGACAATTCAGTGGAGGAAAGAATAATCTTTTCAACACATAGTGCTAGGATAACTGAATAGCCACATGAAAACTAATATATCTATTAACTAATGAATCCCTAGCTCACACCATAGACAAAAACAACAACAACAAAACTCAAAATGGATCAGAGATCTAAATGTAGGAACTAAAACTATAAAACTCTTAGAAGAAATCTTTGGGATCTTAAATTAGACAATGGTTTCTTAGATATGACACCAACAACACAAGTAACAAAAGAAATACTTGACAAATAGGACATCATCAAAATAAAAAGCTTTTGTGCTTCAAAGGACACTATCAAGAAAGCAAAATAACAACCACAGATTGGGGAAAATATTTGCAATTCATATATCTGATAAGAGACATATCCAAAATATATAAAGAATTACAGCATAACAAAAAGAGAAATAATCTAGTAGCTACTTGGGAGGCTGAGGCTGGAGGATTGCTTGAGTCCAGGAGTTTGAGGCCAGCCTGGGTAATATAGTAAGACCCCATCTCTTAAAAAACAGGCAAATAATTAAAAAAGCATTTTCCAAAGAAGATAGTCAGCATGCATAACTAAGCAAATTAAAAGATGGTAAACCTCATTAGTCATCAGGGAAATGCAAATCAAAGCCACTTCACACCCGCTAGGATGGCTAAGGACGTGGAGAAATTAGAACCCTCATCTTAGTGGAAATGTGAAGTGGTGCAGCTGCTTTAGAAAATAGTTCCTCAAAATGTTAAGCACTGAGTTAGCAAATGATTCGGCAAATCCACTCTTTGGTATACACCCAAGAGAACCAAAAACATATGTCCACACAAAAGCCTGTACAGAAATGTTCATAGCAGCACAATTCCCAATAGATAACTAGCGAAAATAACCCAAATGTCCATCAACTAATGAATGGACAAACAGAATGTGGTATAACCTACGATGGAATACTATTCAGCCATAAAAAGGAATGAAGCACTGATCTCCACTACAACACGGATGAACCTTGAAAACATTATGTTAAATGAAAGAAGTCACACGTGAAATACCACAAAAAATACTATTCCATTTATATGAAATGTTTAGAATGGGGCGAACCCTGGAGACAGAAAGTAGATTAGCACTAGCCAGGGCCTGAGGAGAGGAGAGAATGGTGAGTGACTGCCAATGGGTACAAGGGTTCTTTTTGGGGTAATGAACATGTTCTGGAATTATATAGTAGTGCTGGTTGCACAACTTTGTGAATATACCCCAAACAATGAATTACATATTTTAAAGGGGTATGTTTTGTGATATATGAATTATATCTCAATAAAGCCATTATTAAAACATACACATATACAAAAGCAAGTCACAGGTCAGTCAAGCATCACAGAGAAGAGACTTTGTAGGGAGGCATGTTCCCTGCAAGGGCGTCTCTGAAGACCAGAAGCTCTCCATTTTGTCTCCTATCTGAATGGAGAGTTACTAGAATGAGGACTGGGTAGATCTAGTTTTACCTTCTGATCCTGAAATTTAGGAGAGAAATCACATCCTGATATCTTTTAGGCTTCTTTGTCAGTAGCAAAACTGTCAGGTAAGACCTCTAGGCCCAAAGAGAAATCACACAAGTTGGAAGGTCTAGAGAACAGGTCTAGTTGAGAAAAAGTAAACAGCAGTGAGGGCAGATAAAACCAAGAACAGAGTGGTTGAGGAAGACCTGACTTGTAAAATTATTATTTACCCCATGAACAAGAACTCAGGACAGCAGAAAGCACATAGGTGGTAGAGGAGGACAGATCCAGGTTCAAATCCTGGTTCTGCCTCTTATTAGCTGTGTGATCTTTTTTTTTTTTTTTTTGAGTTGGGGTCTTACTCTGTTGCCCTTGCTGGAGTGAGTGCAGTGGCATGATCATGGTTCATCACAGCCTCAACCTTCTGGGCTCAGGCGATTCTTCGGCCTCAGCCTCCCGAGTAGATGGGACTATAGGCATGTGCCACCACACTTGGCTAATTTTTTGATTTTTTTTTGTAGAGATGAAGTCTCGCTATGCTGCCTATGCTCGTCTAAAACTCCTGGGCTCAAACAATCCCGCTTCAGCCTCCCAAAGTGCTGGAATTACAGGCATGAGCCACCATGCCCAGCCTAGCTGTGTGATCTTAAATGAGCTACTTGATTTTTCTCTGCCCCAGTTTGTTCAGCTGTTTGCTGAGTGGTAGGATTGAAAGGCTAATATATGCAAAGTGCCTGGTATGTAATAGTTGTTCAGTAAATGGTAGCTTTTATTAGAAGTACTGTCTTGTCAGCAAATTATTAATACTAATGGCCCTTGCCAGCATTCAGCAATGCCAGCCATGTGGTTTGAAAATTATCTGGGAATTTCTATTTTCCTAGCTACTTTGGTCCTTCAGGCAAGATCAGATAGAGAATTTTTGAGTGTTAAGATTGCCTAAAAAGCATGTGATACAAGTATGACAGACATGGCAAATTAGCCTTAATCTATAGATGGCTCTTATAAAACAATGAGAAAAAGATTAATAGACCAATAGAAAACTAAGCAAAAGCCATGAAAAACCAACTCACACAAGAACATAAACAAGGCTAACAAATACATGAGAAATGTTCAACAGTATTAGTAATCATGGGAGTGCAAATTAAAACAAGATAACAATTGAACTTATTAAATCATCAAATATCTGAAAATCTCTGGTGAGATATTGGCCAGAGTTCAGAAAACAGCCCCTCTCATCCACTCCTGATGAGAGTATTAATTGGAACAATATTTCTAGAGGGCAATTTAGCAATGAGTATCAAAAGTCTCAAAAATAGCATACTCTTAGACTCAGCATTCCACTTCTAAGAATTTATGCTTTAGAAATAATCATGAATGTGTGCAAAATTTTAGCTACAAGAATATCCATTTGATTGCAATATTATTTTTAATAATAAAAAACTGAAAACAACCAATATGCCCAATGACAGGGAATTGGTTCAATAAATTTTGAAACACATATACAATGGAATACTTAATAACTTGGAAAAGTACTCACCAAAATCAAGACAAGATAAAGTTATCCTATTTTTGTACGTTATAGAAACAAAAAGGTCAGCACTAGTGAATTCTGGGGGACAGGAGTATGGGTTAGGTTTCCTTCTTTTGTTGATGTGTATCTTCTATGGTGACATGTATCACTTTTGCATTAAGAAAAAAACATTAAGCAGGTTACTCATGGCAGCCCAGATCCTCCATGCTTGCTGGTTCTGAGGGTTTGGTCTAGAGCATGCCACTCCTTGGCTCAGTGACTGTCTACTCTTTCAGCCCAAAGGGTGTCCTCAGAGCTGGGTCACTGCTGTCTGCTCCTCTTTGGGCCCTCCCCCTGTACTGTGTGACCCCTAGTTATCACCCCAGTGGGTCACCTGGTTTCCTCACCTCCATTCTTTCATCTTCAAGCTCCATGACCTAACGTCAGCCTGCCCCACCTCCAATCCTCAAAACACAGCACTCTGACAAGTAAAAAAGCTCGACTGAATCTGGTTGGCACCACTGTTACCTCCCTATGGTTAGCTTTCTTTCCAGTCCAACAGAGGGGACAAGCCATCACCACTGGTCCCTGAGAGGAGCTGAGCAGTCTCACCAGGGTCTGAAGGAGTGATTCCACTTCCCTGCCAAAGAGTAGCAGAAAGCTGGTCACCACACCAGGGTATACTCCCTACACCACACCTGTCCAGAGGCCTGCTTCCACACGGTGATACATAGACAGGAGTGGTGGGGAGGGGCCTGGGAGAAACAAGGTAGCTCTAACAGACTCCTTCTGACAGACCTGAGACACGCAGGAATTTTTAAGGGCAAGAGGGCAAAGGAAGTTGTCTCCCAGAATCTCTCTACCCAAACACTAAAGCACCAGGGCTGGGACCCCACTGGGAGACACGCTGCTCTGTGGGTCACACAGGCTGTATTGGAAGACACCAAGTCACAGGAATTTCCGCCACCTCTCTTACTGGGTGGTGATGATCTGTGGCTTCCCACCCTTGTGGAGGTATGGTCATTGTTTGCTTGGTTTCATGACACCTCCTCTCCTGAAAGTGCTGCATGGAGATTTTCCTCCTAAGTAAAGTGAACACAAATGATTCACCAGTGGCCTTGGGGTCACTGAGGCTCCCTGAGGATGTTCAGGTCCCTAGATGACAATGGGTGCTCTGAAGTCTCAGCCACTTCCTTCCCTCCTGCTTCCCATCTGCACACGAAGGGAGACCACGCCCCAGTTGCTCTCAGTTCTTTAAACAGAGCTCCCTGATTGGGTGTCAAGTTCACACACACTTTCATATTCCGGGGCTACACCAAGAGCTTCCCAGGTTTTTTAAAATCCCATACTTTATCTTGTAAATTTTGCTTTACACTAGATTTTTGTCCTACTGTATCTTATTAACTCTAAGCTGCAGTCCTTCACCCCTTCCCCTCTGTAACATCTTCAAAATCAGGATGAGTCTTAGAATCCAGTGGCTGTATTTTAGTCGGCAGTGATTTTTCTCAGCTTTACATGAAATAACAATGTATTTTACGACAAATGGCATCTTAGCGTCAATGAGATAAAATTATAAAAAACAATCCTTTCCTTTAGGGTCAGAGTAGAACTGATATTCTGAAAGATATGCCAGGTTGGCACACACCTGGCTCCCTCATGGGCTCTGGTTTAAGGACCATTTCTAGGAGGTATTTCCTTATGAACTGTCATGTATCATGGCATGGAGAACACGGCCCTCACCCAGGCATTGCTCCCCAACGAGCGACCATGAGGAAGCCTTGTCCTGAAGGTTGCTCCCACAGTCTTCCCTTCCAGGGGATACTTGATAGTAATTAAAGAAATGTTTACTGAGCTTTGACTATAGGCCATGCATTGAACTAACCGTAGTGTGTCCACTCCCTTTAATTTTCCCAGCAACCCTATAAAGCTATCTGTGATCATCCCATTATATAGCTGGGAAAAGTGAGGCTCTGAGAATGGAGAACTTCACAGATCGCAGGTCAAGAATCACTAATCTGTGTCCTTCCTGTTCCCTAGGGCTCTGTACACAGTAAGTGCTAAATAATTTTATTACGGAAAAATGCCAGCACATTTCTTCTCCTCGCTTCCACCTTGGGTCAGAAAGAAGGCAGCCGTTACTTTACGACATATTGCTTCCCTGGTCCTGCCTTCTAAGTTCTCTGCACCACCCTCCCTTGTTCTCTGTGTAGTTCCATCACCTTCTTGTTCTAGGCCATGAGCCCCAGGTCATCCACACTCTGCTTCCTGAGCCTGTCCCAGCCTCTCTTCTTCCCTCATGAATTTTGCTGGCTCTTTGTGCCACCTTCCTGACAAGCAGCCCTACATGGGGAGTCCTCACAGTCCTACCCCTCATCGCACAGATGCAGATCACCAAGGCTCGCCCTGGAACTGCACAAGGTTGTCCTGTTTTCTGACAGAGGGAGACCCAATCCCAGGAATCTTGATCCTTTACCCTCCCCAGAAAGCAAAAGTGGCCACGCACAATCCTGGCCTCTCAGATTTTCGGACCTGGCAGGGCTTCTCTGGACTATGAAACACCTTTGCGCAAGTTAGAAAAAGGTACCCTCTCTGGTCAAGCAGAGTGCCAGCTTGATCTGGCCCCTGGGCTGGCAAGCCTGCACAGGATCCTTCTGCACACACATTCCTGGCAGCTTTGATGGAGAGGTGCATCTGAGCGATTACTAAGCGATTACAAGAGCTAAGGAGTCATCCCAGACAAATTGATTATCTCCAGGCCTCCAATGATTTCTTCAACATTAGAAACAAGCGCACCCAAGTTCATAGTCACATTATTCACAATGGCCAAAAGTGAAAACAACCCAGATGTCCCTCAATAGACAAGTGGATAAACAAACTGTAGCATATACATATGATGGAATATTAGTTGATCTTAAAAAGGACAGAAACTCTGGCATTTGCTACAACATGGATGAATCCGGAAAACATGACGCTCAGTGAAACGAATGAATCACGAAAGGATAACTAATGTGAGATTCCCTTTACAGGAGCTACCTAGAATAGGCACACAGGGCACCAGGGCTAAGACGAGAGAGGAATGGAAAGTTATGTTTGATGGGTGTGGAGTTTCTGTTAGGGATGATGGGAAAGTTCTGGAAATGGATAGTGGTGATGGTTGTCCAACACTGTGAATGTTCTTAGTTCTGCTAAATCACACACTTTAAAATGGTAGGTTTTATGTTATGTATTATTTTTTAAAGATTAAAAATTCAATGTGCTCTATACTGTGGCTCTAAAAAAGAAAGAAAGAAAAGGGAAACAGCAGTATCTGTCTTTAAAGCGCCAAGGATTCCTTATTCTTCCCACAAGAGCTTGACGCACCAAGAACATCACCTCAGTACCCAATTCCCCAGGGGCTGGCCCCTCCATAGTGGCCTAACACCTTTGGGTGTGTAACAGTTTGTGGGCCCACTAGATGAAAGGTGGCACATAAATTTACACATCCCCTTGGCCGGGCTCAGTGGCCCAACCTGTAATACCAGCACTTTGTGAGGCCAAGGCGAGTGGATTGCCTGAGCCCACGGGTTCAAGACCAACCCAGGCAACTTGGCAGGACCTTGTCTCTACAATCAAAAATCAAAAATTAGCTGGGCATGGTAGCGCACCTGTAGTTCCAGCTACTTGGAAGGCTGAGGCGGAAGGATTGCCGGAGCCCAGCAGGTCGAGGCTGCGGCGGCCGTGAGCACGCCACTGCACTCCAGCCTGGTCGACGGAGTGAAACTCCAACTCAAAAAAAAAAAAATTTACACATTCCCTTGTTCCTGCCCAGTGCCTGCACCCCCCCAGACCCCATCTCCACAGACAGTTTTTTCTACAAGGCTGCGGCAGCCAGGCCCATTCTGGGTAGGCATAAACTGCCATCCTGTTATAAATCCTTTCCCACAAAGCACTAGAGACTGGTCCTCTCACTGTGCCAAGAAGTCCTTTTCTGACCATCTGTAATCCATTCAAAGGCAACCGGCAGGAAATGGCAGCAAGAAAAACCCCTGCACAACGCAACTGGTGGGACCACCTCTCCTCCTGCTCTCGGCCAGCAACAGGAAGTCAGCCTTTCTCGGGACACAGAACATCTGTGGGAGTTCTGGAAGCTGCTGGGCATCTGTCAGGGGCTGAACGGGCTGGAGACAGATGCCCACGAAATTTGGTAAGAAAAGCATGCTGTATTGGGTTTTTAAATTAGCTCTGAAGAAAACTCATTTGAAAAATCAAAACAAATCCCAGACCCTAAGAGATGGGGGGGGGGGAAGAACACTCATCATATGAAAACTAACCTCAAAATTGTTTTCTTCTGATTTCTATGGACAATTAGACCACAATTTTAAGTAGTTCAAATCCTTTCTATTGTGGCTTCCCCTCCAATCTGGTGTTGTCAGCTGCTTCTTCCTAAGAGTGACAACTTCATTTTTTGGCACTAAAAGCTGAGGCCCTCCGAGCTTTGTAGGGGTAAGCTGGACCCGGTCTGCAAGGCCTCACAAGATTGAGAAATTTTTAGGAATTTGGGGAGCCAATTATTAAAAATTATATGATGTAAGCTTACGGTTGAATATATAAAACTCATCACCTCCTATGTATCTTGGTACATTTTCTAATTATGCTTTAAGTAGGGATTGGTAGCTTTTTCTAGAAAGAGCTAGGCAATAAATGGTTTAGGCTTTAGGGGCATGCTGTCTTTGTCTCAACTATTCTACTTGGCCATTGTGGTGCAAAAGCAACCATAGGCGATATATAAACAAATGAGTATGCTGTGTTCTTAAAAAACTTTATATGTAAAAACTGGCAGTAGGCTGGATGTTGCCACTAGGCCACAGGTTGCTGACTCCTGCTCTTGAAACCATGTGCGTTTATTGCATCTATGTAGTGAAAATCCTCTATAACAGTGTGCTGATGAGTTCGGCTTGAAATGCAGTGGTGGGAGAGCTTATACCATGGAAATCTTCAAATGCTACAAACCAGGGCTGGGTTTATTAGTTTTTGATTATCTAGATTTTTAAAAGTGACAGAGAACATTTTAATCATGCAGATTAATTCGAACTATAGTTGGCCCTCTATATCTGTGAATTCCACATGTGCGGTTTCAACTAACTGCAAATGGAAAATAGTCGGGGGGGGATGGTTGTGTCTGTTCTGAACATGTACGGACGTTCTTTCTCTTGTCATTATTCCCTAAACAATGTAGTATAACAACTATTCACAAAGCATTTACATTGTACTAGGTGTTGTAAATAAACTAGAGATGCGTTGAAGTATACAAAGTGCATAGGTTATATGTAAATACTATATGCATCTCATATAAGAGACTTGAGCATCCAAGGATTTTGGTTATCTATGAGGGTCTGGGAACCCACTTCCCTTGGGTATCGAGGTACAGTTATATGTCACATCTATAGCTGTATTGTGAATAGCACAAAACAATGAAGAACACATTCTTTCAGTACTTGAAAATTGTTACCAATTCGGCAAGGAAGTCACTCACACCACTGACAATCTAGTGAAGTTCTAACAAACATCTTTGTCCTTCACTTTCAACTTACTCACTGACCTAACTGAAAATATCAACCAACAGTCATGTGACATCTACATTTGTTTGTCAATTAAAATTTTAGGTTGGCCAGGGGATACAAGAATTCACAAAAGCATTTGGTGAGAATCCATTCACTATATGATATTTACAATAAAGAATAGCAAATATTGTATTATTCGTAAACTGTACGCTACATAGCCTTTGTATCAGTAAAATTTATAATAAACACATATCTGTGGAATTGTTTTTAGAGAGCAGGCCGTTAAACATGTACAAGCTTAACACTATAATGGAAAAGGGCTTACAAATTAGTTGGGTAGCAAGACTTCAAAAGAGAGAGTATGTGTATGGGGGGGAGAGCAAGAAAGAAAAACTCTCCTTCAAGCACTCTGAACAGAAAAAGCAAAACATATACAAACATTACTAAATAAAAAAGAAACCTGCTTCCTGGAAACTCTGCTTCATAGAGGACTGCATTCGGCCAGGCATCAAGTGTGTCTACAACTGTAATAAATTATGAACCGTTTCTCTCTGGTATCACTGGAGTATCATCCTAACTCCTACCTCCCTTTTCCAAAAGCAACTTCCTGGAGATCTCATAGTCCTCAAGGCTTATGCACCCCCCTCCCTGTGGAATTCCCTGCATGTCCAAATCCTAACATTCTGCTCGTTGAAAGATAACTTAAAAAAGAAAAGATGTGGTTGTTCTTCCCCCACCCCACTTCCAGAAGATTCTAATGCAGTTGTGAAGCTAAGAAATAGGTAGAACATGAGAACAGTGAGCAACAGCGTGAGAATGTATGAGATTTATGGGCAAAGAGCACAGTGCACATGGCCAACAGCAGGGGTCCAGAGAAGGGTCGGGCTGCATGTCCTGAGCGGTGGAGAGGCCTTTCTCAGAGAGTGTGGGCTGGCCCTGAGGAAGGAGTGTGTATGGGGAGAAAGGAGGGCAGGCCAGAGGCAGACACTGGGACAGGGAAGGAAGGCAGCCTGTCCAAAGCGCTGCGAGGGACAGGCCACCTATTGGAGTACGAAGGGCCTGAGGACCTGGAACGCTGCACTAACTGTGGTTGGTGGGGAAGTGCTGAGAGGTTTTCACTGGAGGAGCAACCTGATCAATATGAATTTTCAGGAGATTAATTTTGAAGGGGTGTGCAGGGAAGATATTGGCAGGGAGACCGATTATTATAAGCATCTAGGGAGGCTATGAGGCAGGCTGGCCTGGGTGGGGGTGGGAAAGTGGAAAAATGAAGAGGTGCAGGGCACGGCCCTTTAGATGGGAAGGCAAGGAGGAAGGGAATGAGAGAGGGTAGGAGAGAGGCCTTTCTAAAGATGGCGGATAAGGCTTTTGCATTTGGGCTTAAGGGAGTCTGGGGGCGCATAAAGGCATCCACGAGGGGCTGGTTGGTGCAGCACACCATGGGTAAGATGAACACTCTGGGAGGAGAGGTCAGAACAGGCGGAAGATGCAGTCGAATCACCACACAGAGGGAATGCCTGAGGTTTGAGCAAGGAGCCAGGGTGCAAAGCCCAGGGTGAAGCCAGGATGAGGAGCTGGCAGAAAAATCATAAAAGCGGGTGTCACAGAAACTTCTGTCAAGCAAATATGGTTTTCAAAAAGCTCTAGGGCTGTCTACTACTTAAAGAAATTCCATGGTGGTTCATACCTGTAATCCCAGCATTTTAGGTCAAAGTGGGAGAATCGCTTGAGCCCAGGTGTTCAAGACCAGCCTGGGCAACAGAGCGAGGCTCCAATTAAAAAAAAACAACAAAAAAACCACCAATAACTCCATTTGGAAAGCAAACAGCCCCCTAATCTATTTAAACCTGGATTATTATATGCTGGGCTTGCATTCTACCATTAAGTCTTTTGTTTCGGTCAGGACTCATTTGAGTTCTAAGCTCTCTCTGCGCCTTGTCCTGCTTCTGCAAAAGCAGTGAGGAAGGGTACAATGGTGGAAGGAGTAACTTGAGGGAACAGAGGTCTGGAGTCTAGGGACTTAGCAAAAGGGGCTGTTGCTCCTAGGTCCGCTGAACGGAGTCTACCTTACCCAAATGTGACTGGTTCCACTTTCTGGATGGTTCCCTTTCTTCCTGCCAGTCTCGGGCAGAATTCTGACCTGTCAAGTGTAAAAGGCACTTGAGCCCACAAGGCTCTCAGCCTTATCAGGAGAATCAAATCCCCAGCCGGCAGAACAAGGGGCCTAGGGGCCCATACAAGGTCACTTAAAACCCCACAGAGGAGGTGACTGAGAAGGAGGGAACACAGGCAAGGACAAGGACTCCCCTGGTCTCTGAAGCCACGGGGGGAGGGGAGATATGACACCAGCTCCTCCAGGACTAGCAGGGCCATCACGTATAAAAAGCTTAAGTGGCCTGGTTAGTGAAGAGCAGGTGAAACCCAGAGTCACAGGAACAGAACATTGCCACATTGCCCTGTCCTCACATGGGAGATACATTCTGTGCCTTCCCCAGCCACTCTAGTGCAAAGAATTCTCTTTGCCACTGCCCCTCAGAGCCCGTGACAACTAGGGCATCACTGTGGCTGAAAAAGGCAAAGGACTTTCACACCCACTTAACAGGCGTCTCACCATCCAAAGGACATCTCTCACTGAAAAGCCACCTCCGCTCCATTATCCAGAGGAGTATCCCCTTCATGAAAATATTAACAATCCCAACGCCACAAGGGAAATGGAACAGCGGCCTCGAAGACATTCAAAAGCGGGAGAAAAAGAGAGAAATCATCACTGTAGATAGATGCCCCTCGAGTTGCCTGGCAACCATCTTTGCGAACACCTTCTCCCAAAAAGGAACAGTTTGCATCAGCTCCTGCGATTTCCCTGAGCCCAGGACTCTGACCACAGAGGCCCCAAACCCGGGACCTTGGGATGAGAAAGCAGTTCCCTCACGGGGCGAGCCAGGGCCCTATTGGCAGGCTGACAAACATGAGGGGAAGGAAAGCTAGTTCAGCCTCACCATTTTGCTTAAAGAACGCACTCTCCCAGGCACGGCCAGGGCAAGGGTGAGGCAAGCCAGGTGCCCAGGTGCAACATTTAAGGAGGTGTTTGCTCTGCACTTGCAGGAGCCCATGTGAGTCCCTCCTTAAATGTGTGTCCTCTATGCCTGCTTGCCTCCTCTCAGTTCTAACCCTGCTCCGAGGACGACAGACATTACGACAGAATGCTCAGCGGACAGCCTCGGGAACTAACCTGCCTCTGAGTTGAAATCTCAGCTCTACTATTTCCCAGCTGTATCCCCTTGGTATATCACTTAACCTCTCTAAGCCTCAGCTTTCCAGTCTCGAAAATGGGGCTGACAATAGGATTTGCCTCACAGGGTGGTCATGAGGATTAAAGAAGAAAATGCACATTTAGCCCTGTGTTGGCATCTAGCCAATGCCCAATAAATGAAAGCCTTGCTTTAAAAAAGCTTCCCAAGGGGTTCTCAAGATGGGCAGTGTTGACAGTCACTTCTCTCAATAAATGAACAGTGGTTCTCAAAGTTCAGTAAACATCAGAGCCCCCTGAGGAGCCTGTTTAAAAATGCATGTCCCTGGTTCCTGTGGCCTGGGGTGCCAAGTACCTAGGGGGCCTCATAACAGGGTCTCCAGAATGACCACACTCTGTAAAACAGTGAAACAGATTCACTCTTCAAAACGAACAGCACAGAGACCCCAGTCCAACTCCTTTTGTTTTTATTCCTGGCACCCTTAAAGAACCAGGGACACAAATATTGCAAGTGGCACCTCTAAGACAAAGAAGAAGCTCCGCGTGCCTGGTAAAAAGAATCATCACAACAAAAGTTAGCATTACTGAGTGGCTACTACATGCCAAACAGTATCTAATTTATTTTCACAGCAACTCTGAGAGGTACTATTATTCCTACTCTGAAAAAGAGGAAATTGAGGCTTTAATGTAATACACAGTCAGTAAGTGGTCAAGTTTTAAATAATGTTTTATGAAACTCCCAAGTCTGAAATGCCAATGAACATGTGTGTGTGTGTGTTTATGTGGTAAAACACACATGGCATAAATTTGCCATTTTAACCACTGTTAAACATACAGTTCTGAGGCATTAAGCGTCTCTACGATGCTGTGATCCCATCACCACCATCCATCTCCACAAGTTTTGCATCTCCCCAATGAAACTCTGTACCCCTTAAACACTCACTCTCCATTTCCCCTCCCCCACCCCTGGTATCCACCATTCTACCCTGCTTCTATGAATCAACTACTCTAGGAACCTTCATGTATTTGTCATTTTGTGGCCAATACACCTTCTAAGAGCTAGACATCACCTTGATCTGATATGACCCAGCTAGAACCATGTCTCAACCATCATCTTCCATACCCCACAATGCGGGACTCACCTGTGGTTAGTGTCATTAGACAGGGTATCCTGACTCCCCACTCCTACCCCAGAACTCTGTGACCTATTAGCAGATTGGGGCAGGGTCACATAGCTCCTACTTTCTCCCCTTGTCTGCTTCCTGCTCATCCCTGTCCCACTGAGGATGTCCTTGAACCCTTAATGTTCACGGATTCACAACGAGCCTCACAGAATCAGGCACACTGATGAGTGTTCCTATGTTCAAAAAGCTCATCACTGACTCACTTTTATCTTCCCTACTCCAGTGACCTGGTACCATTCTGTCCTGCCCTCAAGAGTATTGATTTGGTTTCCTTTTCTTCTTTAAGCACCCAATCCTATAAAGTTGGCAAGTGGAATTTAGTTATGAAACCACAGGTACAAATGATAAAGCATCTCTATAAAAAACAATGCCTTCCTCGCCACAGAATTCCAGCTTTCCTAAGAGACAACTGTGGGAGCCAGGTCTAGCCCATGAGTACCAAGAATTCCATGTCTTATATTCAGCCCACTTGCAAGAAGGCATTTCCTGAGCTCTTTTTATCATTAGTTCAAGTGACCCCCTGTCTATTTGGCAGTCTGCACCCATCACAAGGAGAGAGTAAGAGAAAGTCAGCCAAACTGCATTTGCCGGGAGCCCACCGGCAGCAGAACATTGTACCAAGAGTTTTAGGAGAGAGACACGCCAAAGTCAATCTTTTCCTCTCCTTTTCTACAATGCTCTGAAGAAGTCCAACCTATTGGCTACATCTGATGAAGTCCCTCCCCATTCTGGCTACATCTGATGAAGGCAGTCACTCAATGCTCGCTGTCCCCAGATATGAACACCAGGCAGCTCAGAGTATGGGGTCCCTAGATAAAAAGGATTTGACTGGGACAGGGTCTCACTCTCGGCTACTACCATTCCATGTCTACTTCCGAAGAATGTCATGAATGAAACAAAATGTCATAAATGAAAGGTTAACTCAAAAGCTATAAAATGCAGCCTACACAGGAAACCATGCAGCAACGAATGTGCCTAACTTTTCTAAATCAATTCCACTGCCGAGACAGTAGGCCCATGGGAACCTCTGGCTGAAAGTCAACACGGCCTCGCGGCCCTAAATGATGCTGGAGACCAGTTGGCACACAGGTCAGAAGCCTCAGGAATCAGACCCTCCCAGGCTTCATATTTTCCAATACTTAACATGGAAATCTCGAAGTCAGCCGCTTTACTTTCTGTGATGTGCATCCCCATTGCAGACACATCCCAGGGGTAATCAAACTGCAGAGAACGCCGGTTGTATTTCCAGCCTGACTTTAAATATAAACTGAAGTCCTTAATGTTTCACTGTGGTGCTTTTGACACCAGAGGCCACTGTAGAATAAATGCCATCATTATCAGAATTGGCGCTGTGGGGGTCTCGTCCACCCACAGTGAGGGAGGGTCCGGCCACCTGGAATCAGAACCTGCATCTCATTGTTGTCACCACGGACCGCAAAATGATATGAAAGGTCTAGAGGCATCAACTTGGAAACCTTTGGAGGAGCATTCCCTGAAGGACCGAGTCTCCTCTCTCTTTAGATCCTCCCAAATGACACCTAGTGCCTGGGGATAGTGACAGTCCATCCATACAGGTCTGCTGAGTATTCGACAAGGCAGACTGACATGGGCTATAGGCCTAAGCCAGGGACAGATATTGAATATCTCAGCCGGGCTCCGTGGCTCAGCCTGTAATCTCGTGCTTTTGGGAGGCTGAGGTGAGTGGACTGCCTGAGCCCACGGGTTCGAGACCCACCTGGGCAACTTGGCGAGACCTCATCTCTATAGTAAATAAAAAAAAAATGAGCTGGGTGTGGTAGTGCGTGCCTGTAGTTCCAGCTACTTGGAAGGCTGAGGCAGAAGGATCGGCAGAGCCCAGCAGGTCGAGGCTGCGGTGGCCGGGAGTGGCCACTGCACTCCAGTCTGGGTGACAGAGTGAGACTCCAACTCAAAAAAAAAAGAATATCTCTGTGAGGATCTTAGCCTATTTTTCTTACCTCTGCAGCCTCATCTTATACCAGTGATTCTCTATGAAGGTAATTTTGTCCCCTCCCCTCAGAGGACATTTAGCAATGGCTGGACACATTTTGGGTTGTCCAAACTTGGAGGAAGGCAGGGAAGCAGCCCTGGCACATAGTGGGTAGAGGCCAAGGATTCTGTTAAACACCCTACAATACACAGGATGGCCCCACCACAGAGGTACCCTGCTCAAAATGTTGGTAGCGTCGCCAGTGAGAAACCTGATACTACTGTGTGTGATGCTACATTCACTCCAGCAAGAACACTGTTTAGATTCTGGAAATGTCTATACTTTCTGACACTTTGGGCCCTCATGCTGGTCGTTTCCTCTAACTCCACCCTGCCTGGCTCCACACACGAATATCTTCCAGGCATCCTCTAGGTTTTAGCTTACATAGAATTTTCTCAGGGTGGCCTTCAGTAAACCCCTAAGCTCAGTTAGGCCTCCTGCCACGCCCTCCAACAGCACTTTGACTTTTTTTTTTTTTTGAGTTGGAGTCTCACTCTGTCACCCAGACTGGAGTGCAGTGGCCGCTCCCGGCCACCGCAGCCTCGACCTGCTGGGCTCCGGCGATCCTTCCGCCTCAGCCTTCCGAGTAGCTGGAACTACAGGCGTGCGCTACCACGCCGGGCTGATTTTTTGATTTATTGTAGAGATGAGGTCTCTGCACCAAGTTGCCCAGGCGGGTGGCGAACCCGCGGGCTCAGGCAATCCACTCACCTCAGCCTCCCAAAGGCACGGGACTACAGGCTGAGCCACCGAGCCAGGCTAGCACCTTGACTTTTAAATGTCTGGCTCTGCTGCTCGGCTGAAAGAGTGCTGAAGGCAGGACCCTTCACTGCTGTGTCCCCAGGAAAGCTCCCTGTGTCAAATGCATGAAGAAAACTGACAAAGCAGTAGAAAATGAGGCCAGGTGTTAGAGACCAGCCTGGGCAATATAGCAAAACCTGTCTCTATAAAAATAATCATCATCATAATTAGTCAGGGATAGAGGCACACACCTATAGTCCCAGCTATTTGGGAGGCTGAGACAGGAGGATCTCTTGAGCCCAGGAGTTTGAGGTTACAGTGAGCTATAACCACGCCACTGCACTCCAGCCTGGGTGGCTAAATGAGATCCCGACTCTCAAAAAAAATCAAGACACCCAGAGTCTTAAATTGTCACCCTATTATGCCGGCACCAAAAAGAGAAGGTGGTGGCTTCTTGTGAACTGATATGGACAACTCTCTAAGATCAGTGGAAATGGCATGACACAGACAAAACTTACAGCTTTCTACCAGTCATGTGAGAACAAGAAGACAACCATTTTATATGTAGCTAATTGAATGCACACAGAGGCTCTCTGGAAGAAAATATAAGCAACTGTAGCAAGGTGAGAGGAGACTCACTTTTCATTTGTATATTCTTTTGAATTTTGTAACATGTGAACATTATTATTTTTTTAATAGTAGTTTTAAATAAATGTGTGTAAGTCTACATCTCCTAGCAGTAAAAACTATTCTACTACTTGCAAGGCTGAGGCAGAAGGATCGCCTGAGGTGGAAGGATCGCGTGAGCCCAGCAGGTTGAGTCTGCGGTGGCTGTTAGTGTGCCACTGCACTCAGCCTGGGCCACAGTGTGTGACTCCAATGCAAAATAAAAATAAAGTACACACACACAAAAATTATTCTAATAGGCTGGGCACAATGGCTCACGCCTGTAATATCAGCACTTTGGGAGGCCAGAGTGGAAGGACTGCTTGAGCCCAGGAGTTCGAGACCAGCTTGGGCAACATAGCAAGACTTTGTCTCTACAAAAAAAAAGTAATAATAAAAGAAAAAAATTATTCTAATAGAATGACATTTGTTGAGACCTTGGTGTAGTGTAACTTGTGGAAGGCCCTATCACATATACAGTGTTTCCTAGTGTGCCCATCCTCTCTGACTTCCTGTTTTGAAAGAAGCCAGAGCCACATTTTCTCCACATGGGAACCCAGGCACATGGGAATAATTACATGTATAAAGAGATATTCATTTTGGAAGCTTTGTGTTTTCCAAACTAGATGATTGAGATGCCCTTTCTCAGTTTTGCTAGCCTGGTAGTGGCATGCCCTGCTTCATCAGCGGGCGAACTTGTAAAGCTTATCAGTTCTCCAGGCCCTTCTCATTTTCTTTCTTTTTTTTTTTTTTGAGTTGGAGTCTCACTCTGTCGCCCAGACTGGAGTGCAGTGACCGTTCCCGGCCACCGCAGGCTTGACCTGCTGGGCTCCAGTGATCCTTCCGCCTCAGCCTTCCGAGTAGCCGGAATGACAGGCGCGCGCTACCACGTCCGGCTGATTTTTTGATTTATTGTAGAGATGAGGTCTCGCTGCCCAGGTGGGTCTCGAACCCGCGGGCTCAGGCAATCCACTCACCTCAGCCTCCCAAAGGCGCGGGATTACAGGCTGAGCCACCGAGCCCGGCTCTCGTTTTCATCTTTCCTCTCTACCGCCTTCAAGCTGCCCCCTCTTCCTGTCCTTCCATCCCAAATGCAGGGCAAGAGAAGAGAGATGACAGTGAAACGCCAAAGTGAACAAATGTGGCTGCTTAGTAGCAAAAGGGGAGGAAGGTAGGCTTGATGGGGAATGAAGTAGAAATTAATGGCGAAAATGAGGTTTATCTGTGTAATCTGTGGACTTCGTGTCTTCCCATCTCCTATTAACATAGATAACAGAGTCATCTGCGTATGATAAAGGGAAGCTGTCCACAGTTTCCCATAAATCTCATGGCCCGTTGCTGGCTTTCCTGGCTTGGACGCTAAGAAAACTTTATTCTTACCAAGTCAGTTGCCATCTTTTCGTCCCATTTGCTTCCATTCAGCCATAACTGTCAGACTCCTACATCTGAGTTGACATGTGTTCATGTCTCCTGCATCCTCCTATGTTCTAGTCTAATTCCACCAGTATCTCAGGAGAACAGTAAACTCAGAATCACAGCAAGGTTTTACTGGTCCCAACACAACTTCCTCACTCTCTCTCTTTTTTTTTTTTTGAGTCAGTTTCATTCTATGGCCTAGTGCAGTGGCATAATCACAGCTCACTGCAGCCTCGACCTCCTGGACTCAGGGGATCCTCCCGCCTCAGTTTCCCAAATAGTTGGGACTACTGGCACATGCCACCATGCCCGGCTAATTTTTAAATTTTTTTGTAAAGACAAGGCTTCATTATGTTGCCTAGGCTGTTCTCGGATTCCTGAGCTCAAGCCTCAGCCTCCCAAAGTGCTGGACTTACAGGCATGAGCCACTGCACCCAGCCACAATTTTCACAAATTGGAAGTATTCCACCAGTTTATCTAAGTCAAATCAAAAGATGCGGGAACATTAAAACACAGACAAATGCTCAAAGTGACAAGTGTAGGTTTCCAAAAGACCCAACAAGGACCTACTGAGAACTTTTCCCCCTTAGTGATAAAATAAAACATGTTATCAATCATGTTTAAAAATAATTTTTAGGTCTCCCAATCCTTAGAAAGAACTGTGTATAAACTCTTCTTAGCCATAGTCCATGGACTGCCTAAGTATTTTTTCTAGTTCTTAATAAAACTTATCAATGATCACCTATTAATTGCACTTAATTTAAAACATTGATATCCACAGCAATTATTTTTTATTTTTTGTTTGTTTTTTTGAGTTGGAATCTCACTTGGTCACCCAGACTGGAGTGCAGTGGCCGCTCTCGGCCACCACAGCCTCGACCCGCTGGGCTCCGGCGATCCTTCCACCTCAGCCTTCCAAGTAGCTGGAATTACAGGCAGGAGCTACCACGCCCGGCTGATTTTTTGATTTATTGTAGAGATGAGGTCTCGCTGCCCAGGCGGGTCACGAACCCACGGGCTCAGGCTATCCACTCACCTCAGCCTCCCAAAGGTGTGGGATTACAGGCTGAGCCACCGAGCCCGGCTAGCAATTATTTTTGAAAGATTATTAGCCTTACAAAATTATGGTAAAGTCGCTTACTCCAAAAAATAAAGTTCCTGTTACAATATATCTTTTTCCTTCATCACAGATTAGTTTAAAACCCTAGTTAATCAGAATAAAGTTTTCTAGAACTAGCTGCATTAATACATGATGGTGATGATCACAATAATAATTTAAAAAGAATAAAAGCCAACATTCATTAAGCACTTACTATGTGCTAAGCCCTTTGTATTATCTCACTTAATCCTCACAGCAACGCTGTTCTTAGGCCTGTTTTATGGTTAAGAACATTCATGAGCCATATGAACCCTGTTCCTCACCCATGAATCGGCATTCTTGAAAAAAATGCTCAGGGAGGCAAGTAGAAAAGGAGGCCATCTTTCTAAATCACTAAGCGCTTTTCCCCAATTAGTCGGAAAAAAGGCTTCAGATAAATCTACCAAACTGAAGAGAGAAAATTATTTTTAAAGGTTAGCATAGAAGAATGGCCGTCCTTAGACTGTTCCATCCATAAACACATTTCACATCTTAGATTAGGCTAATAAGATTTCTGAGACCCCTCCTCTTAGGAAATCTGAATGCCTGATTGATCCAAGCTGGCCGAGGTCAAACTGCTCCCCAGTAGGAGAACATTTTACCCTGGGTTTGGATGCAGCCCCTCACTTTCCTCAGCGTGCAGAAGGCCACACACCATTCACAAATTACTTGCAGCAGAATATGCTTGTGTATGAAATGCAGTGATTTTTGTCACCAAGAAGTTATAAACTGAGAAAATAAACCCAGTTATTTCTGAAATAATTAGAGATTTTTTAATGTGAGGGCTTGATGTTTTAAAAAATTTCTTTAGAAACAGTTTGCCTGGTGTCACTTCATATCACAGGTAGGCACATTGAATAGAGACGTTTGGGTTCAGAGGTCTTAAAGGGACCTGAGTGGTCACTTTGACCCACCTCCTCACTTTGGAGATGAGAGAATACACCCAGAGATGATAATGTCGTTCTCAGGGGCACATGAGAACACACAGGGAACGAACGACTCAGAGTTCTCTCTCCTGCTCCTTTTACCGTCCGGGCTGTCCAGGATATAACCCCATTTAAGCACCTCGTGGATGGAATCAGCAACACCCTCTGAATCCAGGTGATGATGTGGCAAGGTTCAAAAGTATTTGCCAGTTCCTCTTGACCTTAATTTTAACTAATTTTCGATGAAATAATAACAAGGACGTAAAGGACTTTATTCCAGAGATTTCAAAACATTCAGTTAACAGTTCATACCAGATATAGGTGGAGAATTGAAGCAGACAAAGGTTAAAGGGGTGAGAGATGGGGAAGGAACTATACTACAAGAATCAGGTGATTTAAAAAGTCTGCAAGTTGCTGGGCGTGGTGGCTCACGCCTGCAATCTCAGCACTTTGGGAGGCTGAAGTGGGAGGTCTGCCTGAGCCCAGGAGTTTGAGTCTAGCCTTGATAACATAGTGAGACCTTGTCTCTACAAAAGAAAAAAAAAAAAAGAAAAATTAGCTGGGTATGATTGTGCACACCTGCAGTCCTAGCTACTCGGGAGGCTGAGGCAGCAGGATCACCTGAGCCCAGGAGTTCAAGGCTGCGGTGAGCCATGATCGCACCACTACACTCCAGCCTGGGTGACAGAGTGAGACGTTGACACACACACACACAAAAAAAAGTCTACAAATCCTTGTGTCATTCAAAGCTGTGGCCAGATAGAGGCAGAAGACAAAATGATTCTTATTCACATTTCTAGCCTAACTTCCCCTCCTCAGTTTAGTTTATAAAAAAACATTATATCATATCAATGTTCATAGCAGCATTATTCACAATAACCAAAAAATGGAAATAACCAAATATCCATCAGCAAATAAGTAGACAAACAAAATGCAGTATATATACAATGAAATATTATTCAACCTTTAAAAGGAACAAAGTACTGATCCATGCTACAATATGGATGAACCATGAAAACATTCTGCTAAGTGAACTAAGCCAGACAAAGTGGGTGATTCCACTTATATGAGATATCTAGGAAAGGCAACTTCATAAATAAAGTAGAACAGAGGTTACCAAGACTGAGAGGAGGAAAGAACGAGGAATGATTGTAGAATGGGTGCAGAGTTCCTGGCTGGGATGATGGGGAAGTTAAGAAACGAAACGTGGTAATAGGCGTGCAACAATTTAAGTGTACTTAATACCACTGAAATGTACACTCAGAATGGTAAAGACGGTAAATCTTATGTACATTTCACCACAAAAATTTTGATCAAATCAAAATCTGAATCATATCCTTTTATTTCTCTTTTGGAATTCCTAAACTTTATCTTGTTGATTCATTGCCATAAAACCCCACGTTTCCTTTCAAGATCTGCCTACTGCCAACAACGTCATGGACAATCTGTGTATATTCATACACATGGATATACACAGTCACACACAGGCCACTTTGTGGCCTGCAGTGATCCAGCCACAGACTTATCCACCCCAAGACCTTGTTGATGACTCCAAGAGGATGCTCACGGCAAGATTTAGGCAATTGGCGTTACTGGAGATCCAGGCAGCCAAACACCTTGACAAACACCCTGTCTTAGTTCGACCCTTAAAGTCCTCACCATGGGGATATGTATTTAATATATTTTATCAATAATGAAAACTGTGTGCATATACCAGAAAGACCATCAGGACTTGCTCACCCAGGTGTGTGAACAGAGATTTCAGTCTATATACGGCTATTTTGGCGAAATTGGCAATTACAAGTTATGCAGAACAGTGGGTGTCCGTAATGCAAATGTATATAATTAGGAGCTAAATCTTTGTACCTTTACAGGACATAGGACATAATAAGCAGGATGTACCACTTGTGACTTCTGAGGAAAGGAGAGCTTTTCATTTCTCCTTAAAAGAATCCATTTCTCATGAGGCAAAAAGAATCTGAGAACAAGAGTCTTTTGATACAGAAGCAGTGAGTTGGGGGGGGAGCCGAGAAATGAGTTTTGTGTGTTATAGTCATAATCCGTCACCCAGACCTGAGAGGTGTCCATCCTGTGCCATACCATGACCTTGACTCAACTTCAACATAGATTTTTCACAACATCTTTTGTGAACACATAGCCTGATAACTGAGTCTCATAAGCGTTTAAAGATCTCAAGAGTTTGTGTAGAAAAATAATCTCTAGTGATATTTCCCATTGCCCACACACATGGACATTTAGCACAAACAAACTGCCACTTGTAAGAAGTCCACTTGACATCAATACCTCATGCATCCTGAAGACACATATCAAGATCACACTAAGGTATTTAGAAGTAAACATCTTTAGAATAATGTTTTGTTCCCAAAGTGCTTAATTAGCAGAAATACTATGCTAGAGAATTGTCCTTGAATATGCATGCATTTTAACCTCCATGTTATTTTTTCCGAAGGACAAATTTTCCTCTCACTGGATGGTCAGGAAATGATTGGGCACAGAAAATGGACCACCTTAAGTGTCAATCCACAAAATGAGTTCCATCTTTCCACGCAGGCTTCAGCTGCCTTCCAGGGTGACATCCCCTTTCATGAGAGGGACCACTTTTGGGGAACTAATGGCCCTTTCTCCATTCATTTTGGATGGTCCATGCTCCTAGGGCCTACTCATGTTTGAACACTTTCAACATTTCCCACCAATCTCTTCTGCTCACTTGTGCTTGTCCTCCCACTCCCAATTCTGGCCAATTATGCTGACAAGACATCAGTTAGCGAATCACAATTCAAATGAGCCCATTCATTTGTTCAGCAGAAAGTAGCCTCTGGAGTAGCTCCATGTGAAGCCCATAGGCCAGAGTTACATATGGCAGGCTTGCAAACGTGAGCGGGATATGATTTATTTATGACAACCATGTGCGTTCAATGCCCAGTTCCAGCAGGCTGTGGCTTCACTTGCATGTCTTGGTCTGGGATGACCTACCTACTCACTGAGTCCCACTGCAGGTACCTTACTTCCATGCTGGGAAAACAGAGATGGTGACTGGCTGAGCTAGGGGAAGGCGAGGGGCAGGGGCTGCATATACAGATGCCCCTAACCCTGTTCATCACATAACAATCTGTGACCAAACGCCAAGCGGGTCAAATGTAACTGGCTGCAAAGGTTTGCCATGGACAATGATTTTCAGTGGAGAGTGGAGAAGTACCTGCTAGAATGACTGACCATGTGGGGTTCATTAAACTGTCGTGCATTTACCCACAAGGAAGGCTGGGATGTTGGCATGGGGAGCCCCACTCCTCATTTCAGAGATTTCAACCCCCCACCATTTAGCAAGGATGCTCCAGAGAAGAATGGCAGATAAGCATCAGGAGGTTCAAACGTGGACTCCAGCAGAAGTGCAGTAAACTTCTGCCTTCAACAGTCTCCCCCCATTTACCCCCCAGTTGTATTTATACTTTGAAAGAAGTTAACATGAAGCAGTAGTCACCTGGGCGTGCTCAATTTTTGACAAGCCTTAGTCACTCTGTACCCAGCAGAACAATTCACATTATATTCAAAATCCTGTGAAGATTCTGCCACACATGCTAACACTAAAATGCCAGTAGCTCCACTTACCTTCTTTATTAAGCCTCATAACCTCCCTGCTTTTTCCACCCTCTTTTCCAGCCTCTTCTAAATCTACATCTGCAGATGAAAAAGAAAAGGAAAAAAGAAAATAAGGAAAACAGGGGGGAAAAAGCCAAAGTCAAGGGGGGAGGGAGAGTGTTTATTTGCAAACAGATCCATATAAATACTGTACATGAGAATCTTGCACAAATTGACAATGCAACATTTTCTCCAAGTCCGGGTTTCCATCTACCTGGCCCAGATAGGTACCAAAAAAACTATGCAAGCAGCAACAGAGTAGCCTTTTAAACAGATAACACCGTGGGGCTGCGAAAGCCCACCCCGCGGGCTGCCACGGGGAGCCGGGCACAGACAGACAGACAGACAGCCCTGGCAGCCGGGCCTCTCTCTGTGCACTGATGATCTGTCTCCGTGTGTATTTATTTAGAGAGAGAGGGAGAAGCATGGAGGACACCGGGGGCCACTCTCTCTCTCACACACACACTTTTTCCCAGTGGCTCTAGGTGAATGGAAAGGTTACAGGATAATAAAAGGAGGAGGAGGCGGTGGGGTTCTTACTGTCGGAGCAGTGTAATTTGGCGGCGTCGATCCAGGAGGACCAGGGTTTGCCCAGAAAC
>NW_007258809.1:955418-963212 GCF_000164805.1 Carlito syrichta
GGGGCGCGCGGGGAGAGGCGCCAGCCGGCGCGAGGGAAGGTGGTCTTTCCCGCCGAGTCGCTCCTGGGGGACCGAAAGTTTTTGCGTGCGGTCTCTCCGGCCGGTCCCTCCGTCCCCGGGTCCCTGCCGCCCACGGTGCGGCGTCCCCCGCGGGGATCCCGGCGGCTGGGTGGGGAGGAGCCGAGCAGGCTTGCGCCCCCTCCCCTCACCCCGAGTCGGGGGGGAGCCCCTGGCGACCTCGCCTCCCGGCCCTCACCCCTGCACACTTTCCGCCCTCTTTCCTGGGGCACGTTGGACCGTGGAGATTCCGCGGATGCCTCTGGGAGAGCTGAGACCGATGGGGCGGTGTGTTCTGAAAAGCAGGTGAGTTCGGGGCGAGAGGCGCCCCCTTCCCGTCTCAGGCTGCGGGGCTTGCAAAACTCGAGCCTCAGAACCCCGGGGACCCCGGGTGCCCCGCGCGATGCGTCTCGGGGTCTCGGAGAACCGCTCGTAGACGTAGTTTCCGGATCGCCCGAGCGGGACAGCGAGTTCACGGCTCTTGGAAGATGCCGCTAGCCGGCCACCCCCGCCCCCCTTTCCCCGCGGTTTCCAGCGCTCCTACGGAGTCCAGGCGGGTCCGGATTAGCACAGGCAACCTATGACCAGGGATCTGATTGCTGGGGGACTTCACTTCAGGCTTGGCTGCTCCAGCCTGCCAGAAAGGGGGCTCTGGGTTTCCTCTGGATTTGGGACATCAGGTGCTTTAATAGAGATTGCCCACCCTCTCCCTAGAGGGAGGCAACAAAGGCTTTAAAAAGTCTTGTTATTTCTTTTTGAGAAATCATTTATTAAAATTAGAGTTTACCAAAAATATACAGGCACCGCCCCCTCCGCCCCACAATGGACACATTTTTTCTCTCTTCCCCTCGAGCACCCCTTTTAGTTCTCAACACTGCCGTTTCCCAAGTGCTCATAGCTGGAGCACACTGATTTGAAGTTGCTTGGAACTGACGGAGTCCTGCCCTGGCTGTGCCATCGAGTGCCTCTGCACTTGACACCCGGAACCTCAAAGCCCCGCTGTTAGGATGGGCGACTGAGGAACAGCTACGAATTTGCTTTTAGTTGTGATGTTTGTGTGAATGGGTTTGTTTATGTCAGACTCAGATAAATCTCATTTGCATTTGCTCTCTTTGGAAGGATTCTTACATAGCTAAAGTGTTGCTGGGTGGAGAATTCCTCCCCCAACCCCCACTCCTTTTTTTGAGTTGGAGTCTCTCTCTGTCACCTAGGTTGGAGTACAGTGGCACAATCACAGCTCACCACAACCTTGACCTCCTGGGTTCAGGCGATCTTTCTGCCTATGCTTCCTGAGTAGCTGTGACTACAGGCGCATGCCACCACAACCGGTTTTTTTTTTTTATTTTTTTGTAGAGATGAGGTCTCGTTATGTTGGCTAGGCTAGTCTTGAAACTCCTGCGCTCAAGCAATCCTCCTGCCTTGGCCTCCCAAAGTGCTGGGATTACAGATGTGAGCCACGGCACTGCTGAGAATTCCCATGTTAAAGATTGTTGGTGTTACTTATTGGCCACTTATTATATGCTAAACATTGTGCTTGACATTTCCATCCATCCATCCATCCATCCATCCATCCATCCATCCGCTTTAGATCAACAAACATTGCCTGTCATGGAGCAGCCACCCTCAGGAGAGGATGACAAGACCCATCCTGGTCCTCACAGAGATGCAGTCTGATGGTCTCTGGAGGAAGGACAGTGTGAAACTTATTGACTCCTTGGGAAAACATGACACACACACAGGGACCAGCCTGCACAGTGAGTGGTGTGGTTTCTCACGACTGTGCCCATTCAGAGGAGGAACTGAAATCTAGTTAGAAGTGATCCGAAAACGTGTGATGGAGAAGATGGGATCTGCTCTGCATCTTGGAAACTGGCGGGAATTTATAATGGTAAGGTGAGGATGGCCTTGTAGAGAGAGGGGGAGTGATGGTGTTCACATGGTGTGTTTGGGTGTTAAGCGTGGTTTACCTGAGATGGTGGTTTTCAGTGAGGGTTTGGGGATGAAGAGTTCAGATAGCCAGGCTGGGTCAAATGATGGAAGGCGCTGAATGGCAGCATCAAAAGTCTGGATTTTGTTGGACACCAGGGAGCCACTGAAGAACTTTTTTCACCGTGAGGATAAGTTAAAAGTGTGACTTAGAGAGATTGGAGCATGGAGGCTGTTAGAAAGTATTTGTGCTGCAGTGTTCTTGGTGTAGAGAAAGAAAACCAGAACTTTGGTGGTGTCTTGCCAGTGGAGCAGAGGAGATGGCTGAGAGACTGAAGAGTGCGGCTCATCAGGGGTGGTGCTGTTGGACTGGATTTGGGGAGGTTGAGAGACAGTGAGTGAGCTCTGAGCATCTGAAGTAATTGGGCGCTGGAACGTGTTTTTCTTCCCCTTCTGCTTTCTTGTGTCTTCTCTATTTGTGATCTGTTTTGATGTTTATTCCTATATTGTTGTGCATGCAAGGACGGTATAGGCAGCCTCTCATGTGGCCCCCAATGGTCCCTACCTCCTGGTATTCGTGCCCTTGTGTGGTCCCCTCCCCCTTTACTCTGGGCTAGACCTAGGCACTTGCTTCCAACAAACAGAGTACAGCAAAAGCGATGGGATGGCCCTTCTGGGGCTGGGTCACAGAAAGACTGGGACTTCTGTTGCACTCACTCTCTCTTGCTCTCGCTGCTTGCTCTAAGGGAAGCCCACCGCCATGTTGTCAGCTGCCCCATGGAGAAGCCCCTGTGGCAAGGAGCTGAGGGGCACCTCTGGCCAGTAGCCAGTGAGGATCTGAATCCTGCCTGTAGGTGTGTGAGGGAGTCCAGTTGCTGGGAGTCAGTGACCTCAGCTTCAGATAGTATAACATTCAGGCTGTCATACTACCTTCAGGGTCCCATGTAGTAATCTCCACTTCAGAGATCCAGCTGGGGAAGCCAGGCTCAGTGGCTCAAGCCTGTAATCCCAGCACTTTGGGAGAGGGAGTCGAGGGGATTGCCTGAGCTCAGGGGTTCAAGATCAACCTGAGCAACATGGGAGACCTCATCTCTCAGGGAGCCATGAAAAACAAACCAAAAAAAAGCACAAAACAAACAAACAAACAAAAGGTGGCTTATCATCAGATGAATAAGTCAGGGCACCTCAGGTACAGAGCAACAAGTCAATGGCTCCATATATATATACTTGAATCGAAGTCTCACTCTGTCGCCCAGGCTGGAGTGCTGTGGTATACTCACAGCTACTGCAGCCTCGACCTGCTGGGCTCAGTTGATCCTTCTGCCTCAGTCTTTCAAGTAGGGAACCACAGGCACGTGCCACCACGCCCAGTGTGATTTACTGTAGAGATGAGGTCTCGCCATGTTGTTCAGGTTGGTCTTGAACCCCTGAGCTCAGGCAATTCCCTCGCCTCCCTCTCCCAAAGTGCTGGGATTACAAGCTTGAGCCATGGCTCAAGCTTCCCCAGCTGGATCTCTGAAGTATAGATTATTACATAGGACCCTGAAGGTAGTATGACAGCCTCAATGTTATGCTGTTCCTTCTAGTTGGGATAATTTTACTTTGTGGTATAGAGAAGCATGGGCTGAAATCTAAAAGTGAGTTAGCATCTTTACAAAAGAAGACTTTGTATACACTGGATGTTTAATTGATAACAAAATACACGTGCAGTGTTGCAGTTAGTTATGGAGGGGTTTAATTGTAGAGTTTCTTCTAGTCTAAACCTTCCATGGGTTCTCCACTGACTACAGCAATAATAGTACCAACTTTGTGAAACTATAATGCTTTGATGGAGAATATGGCTGTCCAGTCAATTGCATGACTAGGAGCCAGAGAAGAAAGAATGCATTGCCCATCAAACTACTAGACTTTTACATTTGACTTTGGATGAAAATTGAGGTCAGTTGGAAGTAGTGTTCAGGTTTACATGCTACATATATATTATTATATACATATCTAAACTCATATGTCAACTATATATGGCCATTATTACAGATTTGAATTCCTTTTGGTAGTAAATGATTATAATTATTGTCAAAGGCAACAAGAATCTTATTCATTCGTAAGAAGAATAAAGTGGCTTGTAAAACAGTAATTTAAAGCAAGTTAGTGTAATGTTTATGTGATAAAACTATCTAGCAAAGGCATAGCACCCTCTTCCCCTCATGATTAAGGTTAGGAAGATAAAAGGGATGTAAATATTTTTATTTTTTTATTATCTTTCTTGGAAAAAATGACGGTGTGGTTGGTTTAATTAAAAAGGAGACTCTCCCATAGACCAAATAAAAAAATCTGTTCTACGGAGATGACAATGGAAAATACCTCTTTAATTTGAATAACACCTGGTTCTGTAGAAATGTGCATCTAATACGTATGCTGCATTCACTTAGTCTGATTCATGTGCTGTTTCACCACATTATTGAAGAGAAGAGAGGGTATTAGCTCTCTCATTTGAGGATATTAATCTCCTGCTGGGGTTGAGGCGCTGTGCGAGCACCCTACTTCCTACCCAGACTGTTCGGAGTTACCTGGGGGCAACAAGGAGAAAATGACATGTTCCATTAAAATGAGGCATCCCCGGAATTGTTTGATGTTCTTTGCCTTAATTGAATCCATCTATCCCATCTGCCACTCTTCTCTCTAAATTTATTTCCCTAACCCATTCTTTCTAAAAATTGTAATTTTGGGGGAAATTTGTTACATACGTTGTTACCTTTTATGAAAGCTCTTGGCATCTGGAGGGCAGGTGTGTGCCGTCTACTTTGCCTTGTTAGACAACTGCCTGCTTCTTTCCTGTCCCTCATATGTTGATGGATTAGAAACAGGACTGGGATAAAAGACCCCCAGTAGCAACAGGGGTAGGGAAGAAAATAGGAATTCCAGGCTTTTGCTTATCGGTTTCAATATAGAGTCCTAATTAAGTGTCAGGTCTGTATAAACATGGACTCTCCTAATAAGTATACCTACTAGACTGGTGAGCACAGTGGCTCACGCCTGTAATCCCAGCACTTTGGGAGTACTAGGCAGGAGGATTGCTTGAGCCCAGGAGTTTGAGACCAGCCTGGACAACATAGTGAGACCTTGTCTCTATAAAAAATAAAAAGTTAGCCGGGCATGATGGCGAGCCCCTGTAGTTCCAGCTGCTTGGGAGGCCAAGGCAGAAAGATCACCTGAGCCCAGGAAGTTGAGCCATGATTGTGCCACTACACTTCAGCCTGGGCAACAGAGTGAGACCCCGACTCAAAAATAAATAAATAAATAAATAAAGCTACAAAAAAACATAAGGTACCTGATCTCAAACATAATCTGACTGGGACAAAAAAGCCAAAATAGAAACGTGCACCTTAAAACTCCCAGCAGATTCGCCTGTGTCTTTGGTCACCCAGAGTTCCCTGGTGCAGCTGTGGTGCAACAGGTCAAGGACACCTGCCAGTTCTAGCCCCATTCCTAACCGCTGCCCTTTTGCAAGGTTAGAAAGGAGATATGACAACTTCTCTTTAGCGTTGCTGTAGAAATATCACCTTTGGCCCTTAACCTAGACATGAATAAATTTAACATTAATTTACACATATCGATTAGCATATAGCCCACCCAAGCTCACTATTTATTATGGTTGGGGAGGCAGTGCAGGGATAGGCCAGAGCACAGGCTTGAGGTCGGCAGCCATGAGTTAGAATTCTCCATGATCTACTTGAGAACGTGCCTTAATCCACCAGAACTGAGCCTGTAATACTCAGTGATCTATCACAGAAACAAAGAACTGAGGACCACATGTTCTCACTCATAAGTGAACCCTGAACATTTACTATAATAGTATAAGAAAGGAATTGGCAGTAGCAGGATACTGCCAGGGGAGGTGAGGGAACACAGCATCAATAAGGGTACCTGATCTCAAACCAGGTGAAGTAGGGACCAAAGGAAGGCTCAAACGTTACCTGTACGATGACCACTTGTGTACCTAATCCTGAATTGTTCCCTATATCTTAAAAAAAAAAAAGTCCATCAGAACCTCGGTTTCCTCATCTCCCCAAAGGTTATTAAGGCTCTTCTCTTCAGATTGCCATGAGGATTAAATGCGATTCTGGGTCTTGAGCTCCAGGCCCAGGGCCTGGCACACAGTGGACAGTCGCCTGATGTTCACTATGATTATGACTTTAGTTTCAATGCAGTGCCTAGACAGCAGCTGCTGGTCCGAGACAGGTTGACACTTGGACACTAGAAGTGGCTTTAATCATTGCTTCTGGCAACTGTCCTGCTTAGAAAGGAAACTGAAGCATTTCTTTGCTTTGCATGGAGCTACTGCCTCATGTCAATGGTGTGAAGACCTCTGTCTGAAACTCCTGCCTGAAACGTCATCTTGACATAACGTGTCATGGTAGGGTGCATATCCATTTGTCTAGGAAAGACCCTAAAAGACCATATTGTTACTCAGAGGAACTGTAAAATCAGTTGTGGACAAAACTGCCTTTGCACAACTATGTAAATAGTTGTCTTAAAACTGAACAGAGTGGAATTTCTACACATTATTTTTTCATTGAAAAAATCTATTTCTTCTGTAAAAGAAACTTGATATTGAATTTTTAAAGTCATGCATAAACATATTCTCCTCATGAGATAGTAACACAATAAATTAAATATATATATAAGATAAGGAGGAAATTCCCTCTGAATACCCCTTCAGAGGCGGTAACTCCCTGCCCCCCAAATCTGAAGGCATTTTTTCATGCGGTTTTCTACGCATTTACCTATTATACATATCTGTCATTGCAGGTGTAGATGATATTGCTGTGTATGGTGTTCTTTTTTTTTTTTCTTTTTAATGTAAATAACATCATTTTGTCGACATTTTTCTATAATTTTCTTTTTTTCACATATGCTGTTACATGTCATTACATATGGAAATAGTGCATTCTTTTTAACAGCTGCATAATCTGCCAGAAAGCGTTATGTGTTATCTGCTTATCTGCTGATGGGCATTTAGGTTTCTGGTTTTTAGAAAAAACTGGTGGTCAACATCTTTATTGTATATATGTTCCCTGCCCCATGAGGGGCTATTACTGCCAGAAGTAGAACTGCTGGGTACGTACATGTTTAATTTTGATAGTTCTGCCGAGTTGTCTTCTGAAGTAGCTGATTTCTACTCCCGCTACCAGTATAGACATGTGCCCATTCCCTCAGTCTCTAATTAATGCTCAACATTTTCAAACCTTCTAATTGTTGCCAATATTATGAGTAACAAATACCTTGTTTAATTTATACTTCCTTCATATCTAATGTCCTTGTGAGCACTTTTTCTTATGTTCATTGTGTCTGTACTCTGTCAATTGCTGTCAGTATCTTTTGATATTTGTTATTTTTAGGTCTTGTTGGTTTGTAGGAATTCTCTGTATGTTCCAGATTTGAATTTTTTGTCTGTTTGAGAATAATGTAATTTTCCAGCTTGTTGCTTTTCTTCTTTTAACCTTGCTTATGGCATCTTTTCCACACACATTTCTTTTTTCTCTTTAGATGTGGTCGACATTTCAGATTTTCCTTGAGGCCTTTTGTTTTTTGTGTCTTACTTAAGAAGGCCTTCACTTCCCCCAAGCTCACAAAATAGTTTCATACATTTTCATAAAATATTTTCTTACATTTTCTCTTTATGCTTTATAGGTATTTTGTTTTTAGATGTAGATCTTGGAATCTTTTGGTTACTAAAGATTGAGGGAGAAAAATTAATTTTTTTTTTTTTTTGAGTTGGAGTCTCACTCTATTGCCCAGACTGGGAGTGCG
>NW_007258809.1:963255-1010371 GCF_000164805.1 Carlito syrichta
CGCCACCGCAGCCTCGACCTGCTGGGCTCCGGCGATCCTTCCGCCTCAGCCTTCCAAGTAGCTGGAACTACAGGCGCGCGCTACCACGCCCAGCTAATTTTTTGATTTATTGTAGAGATGAGGTCTCGCCAAGTTGCCCAGGCAGGTCTCAAACCCGTGGGCTCAGGCAATCCACTCACCTCAGCCTCCCAAAGTGCGGGATTACAGGCTGAGCCACTGAGCCCGGCTGAAAAATTAATTTTTAATCTAGTCCCAAACAGTTAGCATTTACCCCAAAAACCATATGCTGAATAGTTTATCTTTTCTGTGGAGATCTGTCATTTACTTACTCCCCTAATACATGGGTCTCTTTTTGACCTCTTTTTTCTGTTCCATTGTTGGAACTGTTGTTTTTTTTCCCTTGTGCTAATTAATTACTCTGTTTTATAATATGCTTTGTGGTCTAAAAATAATATTACTTTTCCATTATAGATTTAGCAAATTAGATATCTAAAGAAATATTTTTTTTTTTAATTTCTGAGAAGTGTGTTCTGTGTGACATTGTTCAACGTTTTCCACAGGACTCCTAATCATGGAGACTGAGGCATGTTCAGAAGATCGTCCAAACTGAGCTTCATGGCATGCCAACCAGGTACTGTACATGTGGCCTGATGGCAACAGCCAGCTTGGATCTTGGTGACACTTCCCCAACGTGATTTTCCAAACCAAATATCTCAGTCTTAGGGAAATGAACCGTTGAGAGATATTCTAAGTATCTAAAAAGGCCAGCCAACCCTTGTGGGTGATTGGGAATTTTTTGAAGAATGTGGACACACCCAGCTGTCAGTCAACACAGAATGGAGGAAGTAGAGCCGGGAAAGAGAAAGCTGGAGGAAAAGGTGAGAGGAGGGGATGTGGCTCTGGGCTTCCCAGCAAGGAAAGGACTGAGGGTCTCTCCAGGTGGTGGGAGAGAGACAGGTGGACTCCATAGGCTGGGAGCTGGGCCCAGCAGCGTCTTGTAGAGGGGCCTGTCTGGGAAGACCTAGGTGTAACTCTGCAGTCCTTCAAGCCCAGTACCTAGTTGTAAAGTTTTCTGTGTTGTCATTTCTTTTGCTTCAACCAAGAATTTATTAAGTGACCTGGCCCTAAATAGCCACGCTGTGGGAAATTGACAAGTGTGTACTTCTGTGGGAGCCACAGCAGGAAGGTTGAAAGTATCCAGCCAGCTCTGTGTGGTAACAGTACCATTACTCAAGAGAAGATGGCATTGCTGGTGTCCCAGGAGGTGGCCAGGCACCAAGCAAGCAGAGGGGATGCCTCAGTCCCTAACACCTTCCCCCCCAGCCCCACCTCCTAGAAAACCCTCCAAAGGAAGAAATCCTGGGAATGAGAGACCAGAGTTTGGGTTTGATTTATACGAGAATTTTATTTATTTGAAGCCAGAAGCCTATAAGGTTACAAAGCAGTCGTAGTAGCCTTAAAGTCAGATCTTTGGTTGGAGACCAGCTTGTTGCTTCCCAAGGATGATCCTATGGCCATACATTTGAATTGTCATGGAGGCCAATGTTTCTCAACCATGAGTGGTTTTGCCACCTTCTCCTCCCAGAGGATATTTGGTAATGTCTGGAGCCTTTTTTGTTGTTGTTGTCATGACTGGGGGTGGGGGGGTGGGGGTGTGAGTGTGCTACTGGCATCTAGTGGGTAGAAGCCAGGGGTGCTGATAAACATCCTATGATGAGATGCCCAAGATGGTTCACCTGTCCCAAAATGATAGTGACAGGCTTGAGAAACCGGATGCAGGCCAATTAATTTAGACTTTCTTTACTTCTTTTTTGTTTCCAGATAGTGGATGCCTAACCCTCTTCAATTACTTTGCCACTGTGGGCTTCTTTGATCACACAGAAACCTAGCAAGCCAGGTGTAGTGGCTCACACCTGTAATCTCAGCACTTTGGGAGGCTGAGGTGGGAGGATTGCTTGAGCCCTGGTGTTCAAGACCGGCCTGGGCAACAAAGTAAGACCTCATCTCTACAAAAAAAAATTTAAATAAAAACCGTGTATTATTCGTGCACCCCTGTAGTCCCAGCTACTTGGAGGCTAAGGCAGAAGGATCATCTGAGCCCAGGAGGTCGAAGCTGCAGTGAGCCATGATCATGCCACTACACTCCAGTCTGAGTGACAGAGTGAGACTCTGACTCAAAAACAGACCAAAAAACCTAGCAAGAGAGTGTGTTGGGGACTATGAGACCAATCATCACTACCCATAACCCAGTTTTTTTTCATTTTCAATATATAAATACACAAGCTGTGTTATTGGATGAATGATATCTGTAGGATCAAAGAGAATGTGAGCGTTCTGTCTTATGGATCGTTATTGCGTGATAATCGAGTAATGTGGTCTTCTCTTATTGTCTGAATTATTTATAGACTGTTGCTTTCCTACTCCAGTAAGAATGCTAATCAGTGCTAAGACACCAATGCAAAATAGCTCTTATTATTCCCAATGTATAGAAGATGAAATTGGAGGGAAGTAAAATAAAGCATGGCTCCCTCCCACTGGTTTCCTATTATCAGACACTTGGCCAGCACTGCTTCAGAGGTTGTGCACCACTCAATTTTACCTCTTCTAAGGGATCACCGTTTAAATCACAGATATCTTAGATTTATTATGATAATTTTTTTCTGGCAGATAGCAATAAAATGACTTATTCTAACAAAATCAGGAATATAAAAGCTACTTTCCACCCAAGTTTCTTAAGGAAGATGCACTTTTTCCTAATTCAAGGTAGACTGGCAGAAGCAGCGGTGTTATTGATGAATCTTTGTATGTGTTGCCAGTTCACCTAGGAGTTACACTTTTGCTTGAAGAGGAGTCACCCTCTCTTGCTGACCACATGTGCAATTGTTTGTTGTATTGTAGAGTGATGCAGGTTACATGTAATGCATTAAAGTTGGCAGATTTCCCAAACCGTCTCTTATATATGAGAAAGAAAGTGTATTGGATCATAGAATAAACAAAATGGCCTTGGTATCTAATTTTGGTTGTTCACCCTTTCGTTAGGGTTTAAACCCTCCTAAGCTTGGCTTGAAGAAAGACACGTTGACGTGTGTATCCGTTTAATAAATGTGGCAGCGGGGAGGTACAAAGAGTCTTGTCTCAGTTATTGAGTGACCCATGATTGATGGAGCAATGTGTGCTGCTCAGGTTGTGATCAGTGCCGAGTAATGGCAGGCACTGGCTCTTCGTATGTTGGGGAACTGATCGCCTGATGTGCTCCATCTTGGCCCTCTACTGGGAGGATCCGCATATGAGTAAAATCTTATAAGATGGGAGTGATGGCACTGTAGATATTAACACAGCCCATCCAAGCTTTTCTCCTTTGTACCCATGCAGCCATCTTTAACACATGGGACACTCCTCTCCTACAGATTTCTTCTGTTCTGAATCTTTAGTGTGTGTCATTTCTGGTGCATTAAGAGGGGAAGACCTCCCCAGTTGCTTCCACTGAGAAGGCTTTAACTTTTCCACTTATGCAGATACCCTGGCATTCAGGGTGTTCGGCTAATTTTTTTTTTTAACTGCCTCTTATTTGGCAGTTGCGGGAAACTGCCGGGAGGGGAGCAGGGAAGCAGGATTGGCAGTAGTGGGAATCTGCTTGGGGAAAGAGGAGCACACCTCATCAGCAAGGGTACCCGCATAATGAACATTTGTATACCTAACCCTGAATTGTACCCCACGTCTTTAAAAGAAAAAAAAAATTGTCTCTTATAATGCCTAGTAACTACCCTTGTTGAGTTAGAAGTGGAGTATTTACTAGAATTACAACCCCCATTTTATAATCAGAATAGGAGAGATTGACAGATGTTGGGGGAGGGGGGAGGAACCAAAAAATAGAACCTGGACCTTATTTATAAAAAAGAATAAATATGTATTTATTCTTACATGTTTAAACTCCAGTCACCTTCAAAGTACTCTCCGTTTGATGCAGTACACCTATCGAGACGCTTTTCCCACTGCTCAAAACCGTTTTTGAACTCATCAGTTTTGATGCCTTTTGGTGCTTCTGCTGTTTTTTGTTTCACTTCTTCCACACTGGCAAAATGTTTCCCTTTGAGGACTTTTCCATCCAGGGAAACAACAAAAAAAGTCATTCAGGGCGAGATGGAGTGCATAGGGATGTTGGGGCACAGGGGTCATGCCATTTTGGTCAAAAACTGCTGAACACCAAGTGCAGTGTGGGCAAGTGCACTCATAAATCACCCATCATGAGATGGAAAAACCTCCAAAAAAAATTCACTGAAGCTGAATGCAGCTTCTCACAACAACATTAGCTGGTACACTGATGCTGATGGGTTCCTAGAACACTTGGGAAGCCTATACTATTAAGGGCTACCTTCCAAAAAATAATTCTGGTTTTTTTTTGTGTGTGTGTGTCCCTTCTTGTATCTTGCCTAGCTCTGTGCCAAGTGCCATGTGGTATAGGCTGAGAGTAGTTGCTTCTCACGAGGAGCTTGCCATTTAGCTTGAGGGAATATGCTAGCCTGTGAGAAGGTGCTGATCTGATGTGCAGGTCACAGATGTCTCAGGAGGCTGAGCAGGGCTGGTTGCTGGGGTGGGCAGTGAAAGCTCCCAGAGAGTAGAAACTTGAGCTGGGCCGTGAAAGGCAGGGAGGATATAAATAGCTGGGGGGCAAAGTGACCCAGTGCTGAGGATGGGGACAGTGGCCATCTTAAGTGAGAGCCTTGGGTCACAGAGATAATAGTTCCTGGGTACAGAGTCCTTAGTGGAAATCAGGTAAGTCTGAGGGAGTTTAGAATCAAGAAGAGCTTAAAAGAATTGCACAATGTTTCCAAGATTAAAATCTACAGTGTGAAGTAACATAGCTAATAATACAGTGTGTTCTTTGAGAAATACTTGTTATCAAGAACAAATCTCTAAAATTAGGGCTCTGTTGATCTAAATGAGCTAATTAGGTGAGAAAGATGAATATTTTCGAGATTCTTTAACTAACTGGTTGGCATGTTTAGAAACTACACCCAGCTGTACCAATAAAAAGGTCATCTCTACATTTGTGGTTTACCCTCTAATACACCAACACTGGGTCATTTTCAGAGACATGGTAAATAAAACTTTCATTCTAAGTAGGCTGACCAAACAGCTGACACCTCATAGGGAGTCTCAGATTATGCTGGTCATCCCAATAAAATTATTAATAGCTTCCCCTATCAGACTCAAAAGTGTGCTGGTTTAGATGATAAATTATACAGCTATCCTAATTCTAAGTGATGCACTTTGGACTTTTTTGTTTACTCTGAATTCTCAGTGGCCAAAAGAGATGCTCTCAGCTTAAGGATATTTGCAACATGTGCATTCGGTCTTGTTGGAATGGCTGTATTTTTTCCCTTGCATAGAAAGCCATCGTTGCCAAAAACTTGGAAGAAAACAAAAGGCATAAATAAGAGAGTTGTCATAAACCTAGAATATATTAGTATTTTGATCTCTATGCATAAGATATATCCATGTACTTCTATCTACACTGTGTCTGTATCATATGTCTATATGCTTTTAGATCCTCAGTCTCCAAACCAAGCCGCTTATCTATCTAGAACTATAAGATAACATAGTCAATATAGATCTATATAATCACTTCTTAAATAATCATTTTTTAAAATTATTATTATTATTATTTGAGCTGGAGTCTCTCTATGTTGCCCAGGCTGGAATGCAGTGGCATGCTCACGGTCACCGCAGCCTTGACCTGCTGGGCTCAGGTAATCCTTCTGCCTCAGCCTTCCAAGTAGCCCAAACTATAGGCGCACACTACCACACCCAGCTAATTTTTTGATTTATTGTAGAAATGAGGTCTTAACAAGTTGCCCAGGCTGGTATCAAGCCTATGGGCTCAGGCAATCCATTCAACTTGGCCTCCCAAAATGCTGGGATTACAGGCTGAGCCACTGAGCCTGTCCAAATAATCATTTTTGAAGACTGTGTAGTATTCTAGTGAATTGCTGTTCTTAAGCTATAATATATTTCATCCCCAGTTTTGGGCATTTAAGTTATTTTGATATTTTTATATATTATTGACAATCCTGGAATGAATGTTTTGTGTGGCTAAATCTTTTTGCACATCTGTGAGTATTTAGGATGTTTTTTATAAATGAAATTGCCAAATCAAAGGAAATAGGTATTTAAAATTTTGAAATTGTGAAACTTCATCAGAACAAGTGAGAATTTCCATTTCCTCATGGCTTCATATGTGCTGTATCACTCATCCTTTTTCATCTTTCAGTCTGAGGAAAGAATTTCATCTCATTATTTCAGTTGTGTCTCTGATTATTGGTGATTTGTATTTCATTTTTTTGGTAAATTGCCTACTTAAAGTGTTAGAGTGTTCATCTTTCTCTTATTGAATTGTGAAAGCCCTTTATATATTAAATAAAATACCCCATCGTGTTAGAAACTGCAAGATAGTTCCCCAACTTGCTATTTGCCTTTTAACTTTATTAATGGTAGATTTATGTGTGCACATGTATATGTGTGGATTCAGAGGTCTTTACTTTTTATACAGTTGTATCGATCAATTTTTTCCTTTACTAAGTTATGGTATTTCTTCTAAAGGTCTAGGTGTGCAACAAAATTAACCTGTGAAATTTTCACAATCCGATGCTCTCAAACCCCTTGAGCTCCTTGTTTCAAACTTTACAGTATGGACATTATAGATAGATGAGATGTACAATTTGTTTCCATTTCTCTAGTTCAGTATGTCTCTCCGAAGGGAGTTAGTTACTGTACAAATTCACAGATAAGTCACTGCAAATAGACTACTGATGTTCCTTCTTTTCCTCAACCACAAAACACATGTGCCTCCATTTATAGAAGGCTCAAATGGGAGTTGAAAGGGACTCATTTGTTTAGAATGTTGCTGAGTGTATCATATTGTCCCATTGATGTCCTTTACAATTGCTCTTATGTGTTCTCCGAAAGACTGTGGCTCCAACCCAAGATTCAACTACATAGTCAAGAAAATGCCACACCCTGCTTCATGGCAGAGGTACTACAGCATGGAAGTTACTGCACCGTGACGAGACTACTGCACCAAGGTAAGGAGGGCATGCCAGGCATTGCACATCCAGTGCTCGCTGGGACCATTGTGAGGAGCTTGTATCTGCGCTCCTGTGTTGCTATGCTGGGTGAAACCGCACATCTTTGTCTGTAAAGTCGGACCTGAGTGTCCTGCTTTCGCCTTGGCCCTTTCCTGTGTCTGTTTGGCCTTCTCAGTGCTTACACTAAGGAGCAGGGAGAGAGGAGAACACTCCCCTACTTACAGATCTTATGGTAGTCCACTTGGCTGCCCTCAGCCTCACTGCTTTTCCGTCAGAGTCCCTTTTTCTGCAAGGTGAAGCAGGGAGGTCTTGAGCATCATCGAAAGTTGTGTGTAGGATTGAACCCCACCGCCATGATGCTGAGATAGAGCAACCCACCTCTTCTCTCAGCTTTCAGAGCCTTTTCCCCTGCTGCTAGCAAGGGAGAACTAATGGGTAGCCCAGGTGCAATCTCGGGGTGTCAAACGCCATCAACGGACACCTCAAGAGAATTCCATCATGGGTGGGGCTCTGGGGATGGGGACGTAGGTTTCACATCAGCAGGTCTTTACTCCCTGGTTTTTGGCAAGGAATTTTTTAATATCAGAATCTCACTCTGTTGCCCAGGCTGGAGTGCAGTGGCATGCTCATGGCCACCACAGCGTCGACCCGCTGGGCTCAGGTGATCCTTCTTGCCTCAGCCTTCCAAGTAGCTGGAACTACAGGCACATGCTACCATGCCCAGCTTATTTTTTGATTTATTGTAGAGACGAGGTCTCACCAAGTTTCCCAGGCTGTTATCGAACTCCTGAGCCTAGGCAATCCTCTCACCTGGGCCTCCCAAAGTGCTGGGATGACAGGCTTAAGCCACTGCGCCTGGTCTTGGCAAGGAATTATTAAAGTGCAATTCATGTGATAATTGTAAAATAACTTGCTCCAACAGCAGGGAACCAGGTTCACGACAAACCTCTGGGGCCAGACCAGGGGTTTGAACATAGTTTTGACTATGAAATGACCCTATTATGGGTTTGAGTGGATCTCTTCCCAGAGGCTACACTTTTGTATGAAGTGTGTCAGGGGTCCTGTCAATATGGGGAAGATGAACTAATTTCCTTCTGCCTATTCAGTGCCTCTTGGTCCAGTTCTCCCTGTCCCTCCTGTTCAGCATCACAATAGCCAAAGAAAGAATCTGACTACAACGTACTCTCTTCAGAGTGCTGGGGGAAGTGGGGGCGGGGGACAGAGAGAGAAATCAGATATAAGCAAAGCCCAAACCCTCTTTAGCGGACAAGGCTTATTTGTAAAGAATTTTAGTCTTGTTATTCAATGATTATGCATTTCTACCAATGGGTATTGGCAGCCTATCTGATGGCCACCAGTTATGAAGAGCATCCCCACTTCCCAAAGCCCTCTGGCTTCTCAAGGACCGGTGAGTGGGAAGCCAGTTATTCTAAAAGAATTGTAGATCCGTTCTTGTCCCGTTTTGAGGACTAGTGGGGGCATGGTGGAGTAGAACATCATCTATCCATTTGTTCATTCAAGAAACATTGACCACACTCTGCTCTGTGGCAGATCTTACCCAAAAGGTGGGAAAGACACATTCTGCGTCTCCATTATGCAAAGGCACTTCACGAAGTCACTAATGGCATCTGTCAGAGGCTGTGTGGTGGCCCTTAAAGACATCAGGTCTGAATCCCTGAAATCTATGGATGTTACCTTATATAATAAGGTGTTTGCAGAGGTGATTAAGTTAAGGATCTTGAGTTGGGGGGATTATCCTGGATTATCTAGTTGGACCCTAAATGCCATTACATGTATCTTTCCTTACATAAGAAGGGGGGAGAGAGAGATAGTGTAATGACACACACAGAAGAAAAGGCGAAGGCAAGGTGGAGCAGAGGAAGGTGTAAACATGCAGACCTTGAAGACTGAACTGATACAGCCACCAGCCGAGGAACAGTGGCCTCTACTGGAAGCTGGCAAAGTAGGGAGCAGATGCTCCCCGGGGCCTCTGGAGAGAGCCTGGCCTTTTCCACACCTTGATTTCCACCTGGTGACACAGATGTTGGAGTCCTGGCCTCTAGAACTGTCAGAGAATATATTTATGTTAAGCCTCCAAATGTGCAGTAATTTGTTACAGTAATCCCAGGAACATACTTGCGGATAAGATGGAGACATAGGTCTAGGGGACAGTGTGGGTAGGTGGAGTCATAGGCATCTGGCCAGCTCTCTCTAGGCATTCAATCACTTGGGAAATATTTACCAAGTGGCTACTGTATCAGGCACCGGAGCAGTGGAACAAGGCAGACAGTGTCCCCACTGACCTTGGGGTGGAGGGAGTGAACAGGTAATAAACATGTAAATGAAAAACATACACAAAATAACTTTAGTTTTGATAAGTGCTTCAAAGAAAACGAAACAAGTTCAAGTGGAGTTGGCGGGGGAATCATTTTAGACTAGGTGGTAGGAAGTCCTTTCTGCTGAGAAACCTCTAGAGCTGAGTCCTGGATTCCAGAGAGTTACTATCTGGAGAAATAACTTTCTAAGTGGAGGGAGCTGCCTATGCAAAGGCCCTGGGGTGGGAATGAGCTTGATGTGCTTGAGAAGCAAATCAGAGTCCATCTGGAGCACGATCTCTCCTGGAGGCCCACGGGAGCTGGCCTAGGCCCTGTCCTGTAGAATATTTGTGTTTTGTAACTAAGTTGGAAGTAAACATAATAAGTCTTATTTATCAAGTGTGGGAAATATAAAACTGGTAGAACTTGTATTGGATCAGATTCAGGGGTTGGGCTTTAAAATACCTTGACAAATATGAACAAAATCCTAAGGATGAAATTCATGGGGATGAAATGTGAGGGTTGGACCTGGGACTCAGATGAAGCATTTGCCTGAGTCAGGATGGGGACTCAACTTGAGCATAGCACTTGCGTGAAGCTCCAAAGCACAAATCGGCAAATAGCATGCTGTGACTGTCATCCACAGGTGAGGCACTTTACAACTTTTTTAAAGTAGGGGGTACAACTCGAGGGAGGAGGAAGTCAGGGGTCTGTTTCTGGAGTATTGAGTGGGTGCCACATTTTACAGAGGGTCATAGAAACAGTTCATTCATTTGTTAATTCATTCAATTAATAAATGTTTAGCTACCTATTACGTGCTTGGCACTAAGCTTTGGGGAAATAACAGTGAATGGGTAGACACATCTGCTGACCTCACAGAGCTTACATTCTAGGGAGAAGATAGTTATGATAGACTTAATTATGCAGCTATTATCTTCTTTACTATTAGATTTTTTAAGATTATAAAATCACTTTAATAAAATAGCAAAAACCAAATATTACTGAAATATATAATATAGAGGGAAAATGCCCCATCAATTCATCCTCATATCCCAGACATAATTACTATTAATAGCTTTGTGCATATTTCTTCAGCTTTAAAAAATATGAGGCTGGGCTTGATGGCTCAACCTGTAATCCCAGCATTTTGGGAGGCCAAAATGAGTGAATTGCCTGAGCCCACAGGTTTGAGACCAGCCCGGGCAACTTGGCAAGGCCTTGTCTCTACAATAAATTTTTTAAAAAATTAACTGGGTGTGGTAGCATGCACCTGTAGTTCCAGCTACTTGGAAGACTGAGGAGGAAGGACTGGAGCCCAGCAGGTCGATGCTGGGATGGCCTTGAGCGTGCCATTGCACTCCAACCTGGGCGACGGAGTGAGACTCCCACTCAAAAAAAAATATATGTGTGTGTGTGTGTGTGTACCACATCTATATATCTGTATATCTCTCTATATATAGATATATATTTATTTTTGTAGAGATGAGGCTTCACTATGTTGCTCAGGCTGGTCTCAAACTCCTGGCCTTGGCTTCCCAGAATGCTGGGATTACAGGGTGAGCCACCACACCTGGCTTTGTACAATATATTTTTAAAACAAAAGGAATCATACTCTTCTGAGTTTTCTTTTTTAAGCTTAATATATCTGGAATATCTCACACAAACACACAAAAATCTACCTCACTCTTTTTCATGGCTGAGTACTATTCATGCTATGAATGTACCACAGTTTTTTTTATTTAGTGTCTGATTGATCAATACATATGCCGTTTCCATTTTTACTCTTATAAACATTGTTGCAAAGAAAATATTTCTGCATCTTTTTACATAACCTGAGAGTGTACTTCCAAAGGACAAATTCACAGAAGTGAAAATGCTAAATCAAAGGGTATAAATATTTAAGTGATAGACACCACCACATTTCTTACCATTCAAGTTGTACCTGAATGAGAGTGCATGTTTTCTTGTGGCATTCCAGGCAGTGTGGGCAGCAAGTGCAAAGGTCCTGTGGTAGAGAGAGCCTGGTGTATCAACAGGACTCGGCACATTCTCCAGGAGCAGAGAGCCAAGAGCCCGGAGAGTAGTGAAGAGGGACACCGGGGCCGAACTTTCCAGAGTTGTGGCCTTTATCCCAAGACGAAGGAGAAGCCAATGGAATTGTTAAGCAATCTGACATTTTCAGGTTGGCATTTTGAACTGACACCGCCCCCCCCCCCGCCTGGCTGCCATGTGGAGAATGGACTGGAAAGGGGGGAAAGGGAATATGAAGAGTCCAGGTGAGAGATGGTGGCAGCCTGGACCAGGGCGGAGGCTGGCCATGGGGAGAAGGGGCTATGTGTAAGAGTTATATAGGTCACAGAATTGATAGGAACTGATCCTTGGGTGGAATGAGGAGGAGGATGGTGTCCTGGACGACAGGTAGAATGGGAGTTGTCACTGGGATGATGAGATGTCAGAGGAGCGGGTGACGATTGACCCAACATGAAGATCTGGAGGAGACATCTGCTTGGAGAGCAGTCCTGGCACTTTTGTCTTTTGTGCCCACAGCACTGTCAAAGGCAAACCTACTCCGGGGTTCTGCCATCCTGGCCATAACCGATGGGACTGTGAGGGCGTCTGAGCCGTGGCCATGACATGGCTGGTATGAAAGCCTGCCCTTGAAGGGGACGGTGACCAGTGGAGCTGATGAGACCTTCATGGGTTGGAAGGTGATCCCAAGTAAGTGACAACATTTGGAACTGGGGGGTCATCGGAAAGGTCGCACATGGAGAGGGCAAGAAATGGGAGTCAAGAGGAAGGAAGGGGAGAAGAGAGGAGCTGACTCCGGAGAAGGAGGCTGAAGATCCATGAGTGCTGGAGAGGCTTTCAAGTGGAGCAGCTTCTGAGTTTGATTTCCCAGCTCTGATGCTGGTTAGCTCAGTGGCCTAGAACAAGTCACTAAACTTCTCCAAGACTGTTCAGTCTATAGACATCATAATATTTGTAGTGTAACAATAGAGGCTGACACAGGTGCAGAGAAAAGGCAACACTTGTACACTGTTGGTGGGAGTGCAAACTAGTCCGATCTCTATAGAAAATAGTGTGGCACTTTCTAAAGGAACTAGAAATTGACCTTCCTTACAATCCAGCAATCTCCCTTCCAGGAATATACCTGGAGAAACATAAATCATTCTGCCACACTATTCACAATAGCAAAAACATGGAACTAACCTTATTGCCCATTGAAAGTAGACTGGATAAAGAAAAGGTGATATATATATATATTACACAGCCATAAAAAAGGGCAAAATCATGAACTTCTCAGCAAACTGGATGGAATTGGAGATAATCATTGTTAGCACTCTATCACAGAAGCAAAGAACCAAATACCACGTGTTCTCACTCGTAAGTGGGACCTGAACATTAATCACAAAAGCACAAGGGAGGGATTGGCAGTTGTGCAACCACGGCTAGGGGAGAGGGGAAGCGGGGCTGGCACGTAACAAACAACACAAAGGGTACCTGATCCTAAACCAGGGGAAGTGAGAACCAATTGGAGGCCCAAACTTCACCTGTACACACACTACTTATACATCTAATCCTGACATGTATCCCTCACCTTTAGAATAAAATAAAGTAAAAACAATTATTTATAATATATATTTCTTGAGGTTGTTGTGAAGATTGAAGAGATATGCATGGGAATGGGAGAAGATATTTGCAACTCAAAACCACCAGAAAACTGGAGCCAGAATTAAAGGTTGGGAAAAAATTTTTCCTGCAAATCAGTGAGAAAAATGCAGGCAGTTCATAGAAAAACAGGTAAAAGACTTGAACAAACATTTAACCAAAGAGGATATTAACATAGCCAAAAATCATATGAAAATATCAACCTAATTAATAAAGAAAAATATAGTGAGATTCCACCTGCAACAATAGGGACGGATCCTAGAAACCCTATGTTGAACAAAAACAGCAAGATAAAGGTGATTGGGTAGAGGGTGAGTCAATGTATTTAAAGTTCACCAGGCGAAGCCGGGCTGGGTGGCTCAGCCTGTCATCCCGCGCCTTTGGGAGGCTGAGGTGAGTGGATTGCCTGAGCCCGCGGGTTCGAGACCCGCCTGGGCAGCGAAACCTCATCTCTACAATAAATCAAAAAATCAGCCAGGCGTGGTAGCACGCGCCTGTAGTTCCGGCTACTTGGAAGGCTGAGGCGGAAGGATCGCCAGAGCCCAGCAGGTCGAGGTTGCGGTGGCCGGGAGCGGCCACTGCACTCCTAAGTTCACCAGGCGTTAAAACTGCGATGAAATTCTATACACACTCAGCAGACTGGCAGAATTTCAAAAATCTGATAATACTAATTGTTGGTATGGATGTGGGAGCAACAGGAAATCAATGGGAATTTCCTGGTGGTCATATAGATTAGAATGTAGAGTTCCATTTTGGAAAACATTTTGGCATTATCTATAAAACTGAAAACACGGTGGCTCAGCCTGTAATCCCAGCACTTTGGGAGGCTGAGGTGAGTGAATTGCATGAGCCCATGGGTTCGAGACCCACCTGGGCAACTTGGCGAGACCTCATCTCTACAATAAAATCAAAAAAATTAGCTGGGCGTGGTAGTGCGCGCCTGTAATTCCAGCTACTTGGAAGGCTGAGGCGGAAGGATCGCCGGAGCCCAGCAGGTCGAGGCTGCAGTGGCTGGGAGCGTGCCACTGCACTCCAGTCTAGGTGACAGAGTGAGGCTCCAATTAAAAAAAACTAAAAACATGCACATTCTACATTCCAGTGATTCTGTCTTTGGGTGTCTAAGAGGAATGTCTCATGTTTACCAGCATATACGTATATACGAGCATGTCTGTAACTTTATTGTTCATGATGGTCTCATACTAGAAACAATGCAAATATCCGTCTACTGTGGAATGAATAGATTGTGATCTAGTCACACAATGGAGTATTATATGGCACTGAGAAGGAGGTGCCATACAGAAGGAAGAAACTCTGCCGTAGGGAACAATATGAATGAATCTTATGATCATAATGTTGAACAAAAGAAGTAATACATAGCCTATTATTTCACTTTGGAATTCAAAAATAAGCAAAATGAAACTATAAATTGTATAATATAGCTTATATTGGCATAGCATAGGTTATTGCAGAAACTATTTTTTTTTTAAGTGAGGAAGTGATTATCACAAGTCAGAGCAGTGGTTACTTCTGGGGGAGAGGATTCTGGGAACCAAAGAGAATACTCAAAGCTGGGGGACCCTCTGTACTTGGGGACTTTGTGTTTCTTGACCGAGGAGATAGTGTTTGCTTTGTGATTATTCATTATACTGTATATTTGTTTAGAACACTTTAATCTCAGAGTATTTTATTCCACAATTTAAACAGGTTTTTAAAAAAAATAGCTAACACTTGTAAAATGCTTGGCACAATGCCTGGCCCATATTAAGAGCTCAACAGATGGCAATTTTATTTACTGTTATAACCCAGTTGTTAGAGCCACATTGTATCCTAAGCAACTCTCCAGCTCTTGGAGTGAGCTCTAGTCTCCATAAGGTCTGACTTTGAGGCTGAAATTTTGGAACCCTCTGTTTCTCAGGATAGCCCCAAATAAAACCTATTACTTAAAGCAATGCTTCTCAGTGGATATGTGATACTTTACTGCGTGGCCTCAAATGCTTCCCAAGTGTGCTGCCACACTTTGGAAACATGTAAAACTGTGTGTGTGTGTGTGTGTGTGTGTGTGTGTGTGTGTGTGTGTGTGTGTGTTAGTGTGTTAAGCATTTCTGTGGTTATGCAATTCTAGAAAGCTGGATTGCTAAACTGAGCACTGTGTGATATTGGACAGAACCAGAGTCCAGCCTGCTGCAGGTCAGAGATCAGAGGTTGGAGGTGAAACTAATGGCAGGCTGGTACCAAAGAAAAGGGACCTTCTGGGTTTGAAAGACAGCCTCTGTCAGGAGAGCAAAGACAGCTCTCGTGGTAGTGATGCACACGGGAACCAGGGGAATCCCAGGATACCTGTGGATACCAACCACTTTAGTTATTCAAGTGTGTAGCCCCAGGTTCTAGTATTCCACAAAAAGATTGACAATCACTGACTTCAGGTACCAAAAAAAACCCAGATGTATTTTTTGAAGGGTGGGCTCCTTGTAGTGCAGGCTTCCCCCGCAAGCTAAGTGTTTTAGGAACCCTCTGGCATCCCCTCATAATCTCAGGATGTCTCTATTCCTCTCAGTCCAAATGAGGAAGTTGCCATTCCATGGTGACTGGAAGAGTTGTGTACAGTAGTGAATTATAATACTAACTAATAATTGCCAACGGCTCCACATAAGCCAGGCATTGTGCTAACATCTCACCTCGACTTTCCGAGGTAGGTGCTGTTATCATCACCACTGCAGTGGAAACAAGTGAGGCACAGAAGAGTTTCAGTAACTTGCTGAGGGTCACACAGCTGCTAAGTGCTGGAGCCAGGAAGAAAGATCATTCTTATTCTCTGGTTCTAGAATTGGAAGGGTGTGGCCTGGTTCTTGGGAGGTAGATGGAAGCAGGTTTTGCTAACAATTATCCAGAGTGTCCTAATAGGCCAATCCAACAGTGGGATGGGAGAGTTTAGAAGCAGAGCACTCTCTCCAAGCAGTGTGACTGCTTATCAAATATGTTTGAGAACAGATGCCTGCACTGGGTGGTAGTTTGGACTGAATGCCTTTCAAGGGCTTTCAAAGAACCCAGGATTGAAAGTTTGAGTCTTGGTAGAGCTTCAGATAGGTGGCTGAACTGTATGCTTATTTTCTTTTTATGAACTTCCAAATGCTAATGCATACCCTAACGCATAAGCTATTTAAGTATACTTCTCATGTTGATGTTCACGGACTCCCTCAGAACTCTTGAGGCACAGGAAAATTATTTTCCCTGTGTGGTAGTCTTCTTTGAGTCTTTCAGCTGACAGTAGCTGTGTAGAGTCTTTCTGGCCAGCAACAAAATACCTTTCCAAGCTTTAGAAGAGAAGCAATTTGCATAAGACTTTCTCCCACACTTATATCTTTAATTTTCAACCGGAGGCACCGATATTTTCAGACAGACTTTCCTGCCACACCTCCCACGAATGGCGTGTGTATTGTGAACTCTACGAGTGTGGCATTGATAATGGCCATTGATAGCGCATGGGCTGTTTAGAATCTGCCCTTTAGGCTGAAATGATGTGTCTGTCTTTGTTTCCAGGGTTACAGGAACTTCTTAGGTCTATTTTCATGAGTGTGTTCAGTGGAGACATTACTTTCTGCTTTACCAGAGCCTCTGACACCATCCTCCAGGGCATTGGACACATAAGGTGACATCTGTAGTTGGAGTTGGCTTTGGTTGAGCCTTTGCTATTACCTGGCAAAATCAATTTGGTTGTGGTTGGCCATTTGACTTGGGAGTGAAAAATAGAACTCTGGCGTTTTCCATGGGCAGAAGATTAGAGGTGAGTTACATTTGGTTGCTTTACAAGTATTTGAATAATAATTATTTTAACCAAACATGCTGTGTAGAGGCTTAGAAGTTGCTATATGTACAACTTATCATTTCATATGCAAGTAGTTGATTAAATGTTAATTAAATTTGGTTTATTAAACATATACTTTAAAAAATAGACTTTATTTACTTTTTGTTTAATTAAATTGTTTTATTTTTGGAGTCGGGGTTTCTCTCTGACTGCCCAGGCTAGAGTGCAGTGGCATGATCATGGCTTACCACAGCCTCGAACTCCTGGGCTCAAGTGACCCCTCTGCCTCAGCCTCTCAAGTAGCTGGGACTACAGGCATGCACGACCACACCCGGCTTATTTTTTAAAAGTCAGAGTTTTGCTGTGTTGCTCAGGATGGTCTCAAACTCCTGGGCTCAAGCCATCCTCTTGCCGCAGCTTCCCAAAGTGCTGGGATTACAGGCACGAGCCACCACGCCTGGCCAAAATAGACTTCATTTTTTAGAGCAGCTGTAGGTTCCCAGCAAAATGGAGCAGAAAGCACAGAATGTCCAGATGTCCCATCCCCCACATGTACAGCCTCTCCCATTGTTAGCATCCCCCACCAGAATGGTCTGTTTAGTACACTTGATGAAGCATCATCTTCCATTAGGATTCACTCTTGGTGGTGTACATCCTATCAGTTTGGATACACACATTTATAATGATGTGTATCCACCATTACAGTATCATGCAAAGTAGATCACTGCCCTAAAAATCCTCTGTGCCCACCTAGTTATCCCTTTCTTTCTTCTTCTTCTTCTTCTTTTCTTTTTTTTTTTGAGTTTGAGTCTCACTCTGTTGCCCAGGCTGGAGTGCAGTGGCACACTCACGGCCACCCCAGTGTCAACCTGCTGGGCTCCGAAGATCCTTCCAGCTCAGCCTTCTAAGTAGCTGGAATTATAGGCATGTGCTACCACCCCCAGCTAATTTTTGATTTATTGGTCTCGATCCTGAGGGCTCAGGCAATCCACTCGCCTCTGCCTCACATCTCCCTTTCTTCTAACACTGGCTATCATACATATATTTTTTTAACCTTCTCCATGGTTTTGTCTTTTCCAGAATGTTACATAACTGGAATTGTACAGTATTCCTTTTCAGATGGGCTCTTTCACTTAGTAATCTGCACTTTCGTTTCTTCCGTTTCCATGGCTTGACAGCTTGTTTCTTTTGTGGGCTGAATAATGTTCCACTGTCTGGATGTACCACAGTTGAGTTATCCATTCACCTATTGAAGGACATCCTGGTTGCTTCCAAGTTTTGGCAATTATGAATAAAACTGCTGTAACATCAGGTGTTTGTGCAGGTTGTTGTGTGGTCATAAGTTTTCAACTCTTCTGAGTAAATATCAAGGAGCATGATTGCCGGATCATATGGTAAGAATGTTTTCAGTTTTGTGAGAAACTGTCAAACTGTCTTCCAAAGTGGCTGTACCATTTTGCATTCCCACATCAATGAATGAGAGTTTTTCTTGCTCTACATCCTCACCAGCATCTGGCATTGTCAGTGTTTTGGATTTTTGCCATTCTAATAGGTATGCAGCGGTATCTCAATTGTCTGAACTTGCAATTCCCTAGTGGCATATGATGTGGAACATCTTTTCTTTCTTTCTTTTTTTTTTTGAATTGGAGTCTCACTCTATTGCCTTGGCTGGAGGGCAGTGGCACACTCATGTTCACTGCAGCTTTGACCTGCTGGGCTCAGGTGATTCTTCTGCCTCAGCCTTCCAAGTAGCTGTAATTACAGGCATGTGCCTCCATGCCTGGCTAATTTTTTGATTTATTACAGAAATGAGGTCTCGCCAAGTTGCCTAGGCTGGTGTCAAACCTGTGAACTCAGACAATCCTCTCACCTTGGCCTCCCAAAATGCTGGGATTATAGGCATGAGCCACCGCACCTGGCCCATGGAGCATCTTTTCATATGCTTTTTATTTGGCATCTGTGTATCTCTTTTTGGTGAGGTATGTTTTCAGATCTTTTACCCACTCTTAAATTGGGCTGTTCATATTCTCACTGTTGAGTTTTAAGAGCTCTTTGTGTATTTCGAATAACAATCCTTTGTCAATGTCTTTTGTAAATCTTTATCCCCACTCTGTGGCTTGTCTTCTCATTCTCTTGAATACGCTATTCCAACATACTCTGTTAGATGGACACATAACGTATATTTATGACAGAATTTCTCCCTTTCAAGTTGCTTTCATTCTTATTAGGAAATACCTATTCCCTGGGTGCAGAAAGATCCTCATTATTTTTTTATTGGCTACTAGTAAAGCTCTGAAGTGGGTCATGAGAATGGTAAACACTTCAGAGAACTGGTTTATTTGGGAAACTTGCTTGGACGTTGGAGGTTTTGTTTGTTTATTTGTTTTGTTTTTGTTTTTAATTTTTGTTTTGTTGTTGTTGTTGTTTTCAGTCAGAGTCTCACCCTGTTGTCCAGGCTCAACCTGCTGTTCTAAGGCAATCCTTCTACCTCAGTCTTTCAAATAGCTGGGACTACAGGTATCTGCCACCACGCCTGGCTAATTTTTCTATGTTCACCATGTTGCCCAGGCTGGTCTCGAACCCCTGGGCTCAGGCAGACCTCTCATCTCTGCCTCTCAAAGTGCTAGGATTACAGGCATGAACCACCATGCCTGGCAGATATTCTTTTATCTTAGTGAGAGTCCCACGGTAAACCACAATCTGGTGGCTTATGTGTTGAGACTCTGACTTATCTGGGAAGACAAAATGTCATTAGTATTCTAAGAAATAATAAATATAATATAATATGTGTGTGTGCATATATATATACTGTTTCCATACCAGCTTTGTTGGCATTACCTCATTTAATGATTGTGCAATAGTGATGACTTATCTAAATAAGATGGAGTATGGCAATTTGGCCAAGAGAAAAAAATGTTTATTTTATTTAGCTGGCTTTTTGTTACTTTGAGACATTTAAAAATATTTAAGAAGGGATCATCTCTAAACAGCACAGAGTCACAGGGAGTACCCCTCATATGACTTCACATTGGAGTAGCATTTACTTATACTGAATTACATATCAGCAAATGAGCATGACATGCTTCAACTTTAATAGTATTAAGCAAATTTCTTTTGGTGTGTTTATTCATGGAAAACAGCACCCGAAAACCAAATTTGAACTGGGTGTTAGTTAGCTTCAGTTTGGGTGCACTATATCAATACTAATCAACAAGTGTAAGAATAATTTTGGTGTGTAATATCCAACATTAAATCTCAAGTGAAAGGGAAATTCAGACACTTAACCTAGAGGTAGAAGAACAAACATGAGTGAGATAGTATAATTTGTTAAGAACGAATCCAATATCTAAGATGTGTGCTCTTGACGTTATGTCCAATCTCAAGGAATTAGGATACCGAAATGTGTCATTCCTCAGAGACAGCCAAGGAGTTCTGAGAAAGGGCAAGCAGGGGCAAGAAAGAGAGGGGACGACTATGTCTCCAGCCAGGAATATATGCTGGGTCACACAACTGCAGGTTTCTCTTCTTGGTGAGACCGATGCAAATGTTCTTCAACATTACCCAAGCTGCAAGGCCTTCCAGAAGCAAAGATTAAAAAGCAGGACTTGGCCGGGCTCAGTGGCTCAGCCTATAAATCACAGCCCTTTGGGAGGCCGAGGCAGGTGGATTGCCTGAGCCCGCAGGTTCGAGACCCAGGCAGGCAACTTGGTGAGCCCTCGTCTCAACAATAAATAAAAAAAATGAGTTGGGCATGGTAGCGTGTGCCTGTAGTTCCGGCTACTTGGAAGGCTGAGGTGGAAGGATCTCTGGAGCCCAGCAGGTCAAGGTTGTGGTGGCTGGGAGTGTGCCACTGCACTCCGGCCTGGATGACAGAGTGAGACTCCTTCCAAAAAAAAAAAAAGTAGGACTTGCGGGACAGTAGGACCAGGAGGCCTCTGTGACCATGGCTGTAGGCAGTGCAAAGCTCATGGGTACAGGCTATCTGCAGGCCTGCATTCCAGTCCTAGCTGTGTCCTTATTAGTTATATGCCCTCAGGCAACTTCTTTAAACCGCTGAGCCTCAGTTTCTTCATTTGTAAAACTGAGATGATAATTTCTGCCATTCAGTACTATTGCCAAGATGAGTGATCATTTATGTCCAATACCTGGCACACAGTAGGGACTCAATACATGTTAATTATAGTCATGTTGGTTACCGCAGAGATCCACTCTGAGAAATACATCATTAGGTGATTTTATAGTTGTGTGAACATCATAGAGTGAATTTACACAAACCTAGGTGGTGCTGTTTACAGCATGTGACTGTACTGAATACTGTAGGCAACTGTAACACAGTGGGAAGTATTTGTGTATCAAAACATGTAAACATAGAAAAGATTCAGTTAAAGTATGATGTTATACTCTTATGGGACCACTGCCATATATGTGACCTGTCATTGATTGAAATGTCACTATGTAGTGAATTCTGAACATTTACCATAATATTATAAGAAAGGAATTGGCTGCTGGGCTCGGTGGCTCAGCCTGTAATCCCGTACCTTTGGGAGGCTGAGGTGAGTGGATTGCCTGAGCCCATGGGTTCGAGACCTGCCTGGGCAGCGAGACCTCATCTCTACAATAAATCAAAAAATCAGCCGGGTGTGGTAGTGCATGCCTGTAATTCCGGCTACTCGGAAGGCTGAGGCGGAAGGATCACCGGAGCCCAGCAGGCGAGGCTGCGGTGGCCGGGAGCGTCCACTGCACTCCAGTCTGGGCGACTGAGTGAGACTACAACTCAAAAAAAAGAAAGGAATTGGCAGTAGCCAGAAACTGCCATGGGAGGTGGGGGTGGGGCACATAACATTGTAAATCAGGCAAAGTGGGGACAAAAGGGAAGCCCAAACTTTACTTGTTCGATGACCAGTTGTATATCTAATCCTGAATTGTATCCCACATCTTTAAAATAAAATAAAATTTTTAAAAAAGAAATGTCATTATGTAGCTCATAACTGTAATTTTAAAAAAATCATTCAGTCCTTCCTTACTTATGTGTTTAATGACTCCACTGCAAGGAAAACCCAGATATACTTTATTTTATTTTATTTTTTTTGAGTTGGAGTCTTACTTTGTCGCCCATGGCCACTGCAACCTCGACCTCCTGGGCTCAGGCGATCCTTCTGCCTCATCCTCCCAAGTAGCTAGAACACCAGGAGTGCACCACCATGCCCAGCTACATTTTTGATTTATCGTAGAGATGAGGGCTTGCCAAGTTTCCCAGGCTAGTCTCGAACCCATGGGCTCAGGCAGTCCTCTCACCTCGGCTTCCCAAAGTGCTGGGATTATAGGCATGAGCCACTGCACCTGGCCAGATGTACTTTAAATAAACTTTTTCTTATACGCTTTCACTGGAGGTCCCTCTTCTTGCTGAGACTGATACAAATGTTCTTCAATGAAATACTATGTCAACTAGGATGCTTTCCGTTGCAAGTAGCAATACTGCCAATTCAAACTATCTTTAAAGTTAATATGAACAGGCCAGGTGCAGTGGCTCATGCCTGTAATCCTAGCACTTTGAGAGGCCAAGGTGGGAGGATCACTTGAGTCCCAGGAGTTCAAGACCAGCCAAGGCATCATAGCAACATCTTGTTTCTGCAAAAAACAAAAATTAGCTGGATGTGGTGGCATGTGCTGTAGTTCCAGCTACTCCGGAGACTGAGGCAGAAGGATTGCCTGAGCCTGGGAGGTTGAGGCTGTGGTGATGATCGTGCCATGGGACTCCAGCCTGGGCAACAGACTAAAAATAAAACAACAACGTGAATTTGTTGGTTCATGTAACTGGAACGTCCCATGAAAAATTCAGCTTCCAGCAGATTCATGATAAAAGACCTGGGGTTTTATTAGTTTGATTCTGCTCTGCTACTATGGTACAGCTTTATCCAAGTCTGCCTGCCTTTGTGTTGCAAGATGGTTGTCAACAGAAGTCTGAGTCCATCTGTTAGAATTAAGTTTACTCTGTGTGATAGAAAATTCACTATAATAGCACCTATAACACGACGAAAGTGCATTTCTCTGCTACATAAAAGAAATTGAGAGATAGGCAGCCCAGGGCACATGTGGAGCCTCCACCATGTCTTTCTGCAGATCTTTAACTTGATGCTCCACATCCTAAGGTATAGTTCCTTTTCTCAAGGTCACCTCAAAGTCCAAAAGGACTGCTTGGCCATTACATCTGCATTCTATGCAGCAGAAAGAGGCAAGACTTTCTTGCCTCTTCTCTTTTAAGGAGACTGATCGGAAGCACCACACCCTGTTGCTTCCATCTCATTGGCTGGCACTTAGTCACATGGGGTGGTTGCAAGGGAGGCCAGGGAATAGAATCTTTTGCTGGACTCAGATGTGACCAGCTGGAAATTCAATCATTCTTATTCCCAAAAAGAAAGGAAGAATGGATATTTCAAGGCAACCAGCCCTTGTTGCCACTTAGAACCACATGCTTCATTATTCAGGCCCAGCGTCTTTTGGGAAGAACTTCTGTGGAAGGAGTTTTCTTTCTCAGAACCTCCCAGAAAACACATTTCATGTATCATTGGCTCAAATTGGATCTTGTACGCATCCCTGAACCAATTACTGTGAGGGGTGGAAGATGATGAGTGCTGATTGGCTAAGCATATTAACTTCCTCTTTTGGATCAGGGTGGGATTGGATATTCAGGAGTCAATAAGATGAGGGAAGGGGGCAATGGAAGTTCTCCCTCCCATCCCAGCCCTCTTTTCACTACACTAAACAATGCTAGGACTTTTAACAAAGCTCTTGATCAAAGTCTTGCATTTTAGATCCCTCCTTTACCTTTCTGGATCTAACCTGAATTCTGAACTTTCTCCAATCTTTCCTGGGCACAGAAAAAAGTCAACAAATCCCTAAACTTCTCTAAACTTTGGTTTCCCCAATTCATACTATGATTAACAGCACAGTAGCTACTTTGTTTTTTCCAAAGATGAAATGAGATGATACATGATGCTTGGCACCCTGAGCACCTAATATAGGTTGCGTAATAGGAAGCATCATAACATTTTCTGGTTCTTGGGTCCTGTCTCCTATTTGTGATTTTCTCCCTCATGCTTGTTTCTTTACCTGAAGCCTCTGAATCATTTCTTGCTCTGCTCCAGCTTCTGTTTCTGTATTTTGTTTTTCTGCCTTCGGAATCCTTGTTAATAAACACCCTTGAGTCTATATCTGACCTCATCTCTAATTTGCCAGGGTAGTGTTCAGTGCCTGCAGGTATGACAGTGAAAATGATGCAGGAGGGCAAAGAGCAGAAAGGGAACTGCCAGGGGCAGGAAGGGGGAAGGGAAGTGTTGGTCCCTCCTGGCCTGGAGCACCAGCCCCCATGTGTAGCCACCGACTTCTTGTTCCCAGCCCGAGTTGCTTGGAAAAGGAAAAAGAATGTTTCTTATTTGTTCATGTGAATTCACTTAGAAGACACATCCTCAGTCATTAGGCCTTGGAGGTAATTTGCCAACTTAGAGCTTAGAGTTGAACTTGGGAAATGCTTGGAAATTCAAAGGGTTAGGCTGATAAACCTCCTCAGCTGCGTCTAAGATGATTTGAATTCACCCTTGTCCTCCTCTTGCTTGGGCAAGGATGGGCTGGGAGGATTTGCACTCAGTTTCTCACACAAAGAGCTACCCTTGGAATTCCTGTCCTTGCACATAGTGGAGGAGATCAGGGTTTCCCAGAGTGCTGCTTGCGTTTCCATCTTCACAACGGGGCAGGGGATAATAGCTAACATCAACTGCCTGTCACTACAGTATTTTGCATGTATGGTAATAGTAATAGCTAACACATAAAATGGTGCTTACTATGTTCCAGGCATAGGTTCAATTATGTTAGATATATTAACTAATTGTGTTCCCTCATTCTTCTCGAGGGTAGTAATTACCATCACCTACATTTTGCAAATGAAAAACTGGGCTTGAGATGGTTAAGTAACTTGCTCAGGGTCACCCAGCTAGTGTCAGAGTCTGGATTCAAACTATGAGCATTCGGCACTGTGCTTTAAACTGGTACACGATAGCATCTCCCTAGGAGGAGGTTTTAGTGTTACCATGATAGGGAGTCTGAGGCACAGGGAGAGAAAGGAGTCCTGGATTCAAGAAGATGCCTGGGTCTTATCTGCTAAGTCATTCAACCTCCTCCAGGGAAACACAGAGATCGCTCCACATCCAGCACTTTGCACAAGGAATACCCTGAGGACCACATGGGATGGAGGCCATAACTCGTCTGGAGTAGCTGGTGGCATGGCACAGGGTGCAGAGCTGAGATGAGGTACTCCCTAAACCTCATCAGTCCTCATATTGCTTCTGGAGCCTGGAGGGGAATGAGGGAGGCCAGTGTTCGGAGGACAGAGGAAGGCAGCACTGTGGTCAACAAAGCAGATGTGTCCGGCACTCACGGCAGAATTCCCATGCGCTTTGCTGCTTCCTCATTTTACCCCAGGGCCTTGGATCAAGGTGTCCTGGGACCTTCTGGGGGCTTTGACACACCAAATACCACAATCAGAGTCCCATCCATTAAGTAAGGGAAGTAGCAAGGGAAGACGTCATTTAAAATGTTGTTTCTTTCTTATTCCATGCCCTCTTCTCCCGAGCCTTTATGATAACATACAGAAATGCTTTGCATGCAGGAGACAGCCTCAGTGAGGCACGAGTGATAGTGTGACTGGAATCCCTACTCCTGCTTTCCTTCCCAGGGACCTATCATCTTCTGCCACCGGGCTTATCTCTAAAGGTGGGATATCTTCCTAGAAGAACTGGGTTGAACGTTACTAGCAGTTCACATAAAGTTCCTAGCACAAGCCTGGGTCTCAGAGGGGCTTGGTGGATAACCGATTATTTTTCCAGGCAGAGAATGATTTCACAGAAAGAAATATGTGAATCATATATAGAGCCAGGAATGAGGATCATGAAATAGAGCCAGGAATGAGGCACATACAGAAACACCTACCATGAAGTCATACTCACTTTCTCAGGACTGGTATGATGGAGAAAATGGATTGTTAAATCATTCACGGTGTTCATAAGAAGAAAACTGGCCCAGGAGAGATAACTGCCCAGGCTAGGTGGAAAGACAGATCTCCTCAGAGTCCCTCTGAGAGGGTCACAGTACACAGTGTGTCCATAAACAACTTCCTGGTTTTTTTTTGAGTCGGAGTCTCACTCTGTTACCCAGGTTGGAGTGCACTGGCACAATCACAGCTCACCACAGCCTTGATCTAAGCTCAAGTGATCCTTCCACCTCAGTCTCCCAAGTAGCTGGAGCGACAGTACACTCTACCATGCCCACTAATTCTTTGATTTTTTTTTTTTTTTTTGGAGAGACAAGTTCTTCATATGTTGTTCAGGTTGTCTTAAACCCCTGGGCTCAAGCAATTCTCTTGCCTCGGCCTCCCAGAGTGCTGAGATTACAGGCGTGAGCCACTGCGCCTAGCCTAACAACTTCTTTAGAGTAAGCCAGTGGTCCCTTAGTAGAGGCTGATGGCAACAAGCCACAGCATAAGCCAATAAAGATCATTCCACCAAGAGCCAATAGAGCCCAGGCATAGTACTCTCAGCAGCTGTGACTTACCCAGGGCCAATAACAGCGAATGTTTACTGAGCATTATGCAGGGCCAGTGAGAGCGCTGAGCCCTCTGCGTATATGTATTACCTTCTTTAGGTTTATAACAACCATGCGAAATGGATAATATGGTCACACCCATTTTACAGATGAGTAGGCTGAGGCCCAGAAAAGTTAGAAAAACTACCCAAAGTCACAGAACTCATGATCCCTAGCCAGCCTTCAAACCCAGGCAGACAGGCTCCCAAATCCTCTGGAAAGTTGTCTTAAGGTTGTCCTTGTCAGCTGAGCCTTTGACAAAGCTTGGGCAGCAGTGAGTTTAAGAATAGGTGTAAATCCTGGTGAGTTCCTGTGGGGCAGGTGTTCTGTGGGCCCGTTGGTGTGGAACGCTGTGCTTTACCTGCTTGAACCAAAGGTGACCTAAAACTTGGACTCAGAAAAGGAGGTAGGCAGATAAGGAAGCAAGACTGACACCCGCCTTGGAAATAAGCTTCAATCTACTCGAGTGCACAGACAAATGAGTGATTGAGGATTTAAGGTGCTCCGTATATCATGGATACACTGTTTTAGTCTGAAGGACTGTCAAGGCAGTTACGTTTCTGTTCTGGCTCCTTGAAAGTAGTGAATACGTGACACCCATAGGATCCTTAGTGCACATCCCTTGTATTGTGATAGTTGCCTTATCTATTAGAGCTCCTAAATGATCTGACAAGAAGCACCCCTGAAGGTGTTTCTCTACCCTGTAACCACCAACCCAGCAGAATGTCCCAGAAAGGCCAAGCACAACATGGTGCTATTTCTGCACGGTAGACATTGCACAGGTATAATCACGACCCAAGCAGGACTCCTAGTCATCCAGCCTTCTGGGCTCATCTCCTTGTCTTTAGATGATCCTGCAGAGGCCCACCTCCTCTTCTGTGAGAGCCGTGTCCTCCTCAAGGTGCCCTGAGAGTGTCTCTGAGGACTCACAGGCTCCTGATCCAGGCTGTCAGCAACCTGGCAGTGACTGCCCTGTGCCTGCTCTTGTGATCCCATACTGTACAGGGCCCTGGCTCCTTTATCCCTGATGCTTTAGGCTGTGTTTGGTGTCATGCAGAAGAGCTGGAGCACAGGCAAGAGCTGAAAGCCAAATGTCCTGCCCCTGATCCAAGTCGCTTACCGTGTTCCCTTAAGGCCTTGGCTTGCCATTATCTTCTTGGGCTTTGCTCCTCTCCAGGGGCCTCTCTGTGCCCAACTAACTGCTTATTCTAATCCCCAAGTTCCTGTTACTTTCCTACAGGGCAGGGTAGCTTGTTCTTCATTTTCCTGTTTACTTCCCAGGCTATGCCCAAAGTACACTTTCCTCACTCGTAAAGTCCCAGCTGGGCACAGTGGCTCATGCATGTAATTCCAGCATGAGGCTGAGGCCAGAGGATTGCTTGGACCCAGGAGTTCAAAACCAGCCTGGGCAACATAGTGAGACCTCACCTCTACAAAAAATAAAGTAAAAAACACCTAGGCATGGTGGCATGTGCCGAGCTACTCAGCCTAGGAGGTCAAGGCTGTGGTGAGCTGTGATCATGCCACTGCACTCTAGTCAGGCAACAGAGCGAGACTCCTACTCAAAAAAATTAAAAAAGAAAAAAAGTTCTATCAAGGCTCACTTGGTATGTTTCTTCCCTATAAAGTAATTTATGTCCTAATATGTACAAGTAGCCACAGTCATGGTTTGAAATCACATTTTCCTTTTACTACATCCTAAGTATTGGAACTTATAGAATAGTTGAGGCTGCAGTGAGCTGTGATCATGTCATTAAAATGTTATAAAGGACCAAATAATGATATAGCAAAAATGACCCCAAACAGGAGATGGCCAAACAGTATGATTATGTAAAGAATGACGGTACAACATTAAGGACAAGAAAGGGGAGATTGCTATTGGCTGGGCTGGCTCTGCTGGGCTTCCATGAGCAAGGCGGAGTTCCACGGAGCATGAATGATGGATAGGATGTGGTGAGTGGGGAGAGAGGAGGAGGGCGATGCAGGGAGGAGGAACAGCTTGAGCAAAGGCATGGATGTGCCCTGGCACATGACACACAGGCATGGAGGGGTGAGCAGAGGAGTCCAGGCCGGCAGGGAAGATCCTCACCAGGCTGGAAGGAGAAGCAGAAACCAGACTGTGGAGACCTTGCCAGTTGTTTTCTGGTAACACTTCTGAAGTGAACCCACTGATTGTGGTTTCCTGCCAACAAGACACTCGACAATATCAATTGCTAGGATTCGGCTCTCTAAGTCTATTTTCTTACAAACTGTGTTTATTACAGAGAGCTGTGATAACTTGAGGGTGTCACGTCGACCTTGCCTCATGTACCAGCTGAACTCAGTGACACTGGCATCTTGGATCCCAGCAGATGGGGGTGTTTTTACTGAACCACCATGGAGGTTGCCCAGGGCTGAAGGCTGCTCTGCTCTGGAGGTGTTTTGTTAGCAGAGTGAGCAAACTTGACCTGAGTGAAGGTGGCAGAAACGCCTTGAGTTGGAGTCCCATGCTAGTAACAGTCATGCCAGTGGTTCTCAAACTTTAACCTGTCTGAGTTGCCTGGAGGGCTTATTAAGATATGGAGTGGTTGGATGGGGTGGCTCACACCTATAATCCCAGCACTTTGGGAGGCTGAGGTGGGAGGACTGCTTGAGCCCAGGATTTTGAGATCAGCCTAGATAACATAACCAGACCTCGTCTCTACAAAAAAAATTTAAAAATTAGCCTGGCATGGTCATGTGCAAGTATAGTCCCAGCTACTTGGGAGGCTGAGGCGGAAGGATCCCCTGAGTCCAGAAGGTCGAAGTTGCAGTGAGCCATGATCATGTCACTGCGCTGTAGTCTGGGTGACAGAGTGAGATCCTGACTCAAAACAAAACACAGAGTGCTGGGCCCCATCCCCAGGATTTCTGATTCCATGACTCTTGGGTAGGGACCAATAATTTGTTTTTTTTAATAGGTCCTCAGGTGATATGGGTGCTGCTGGATGGGAGATCACACTTGCAAAATCAGAAGTCTATTCCAGAGTCCCGTCGTTAACTTATAAAACTCTTCCTCTCTAATTCTTTCTGTAAAGGTGTGCCTTGAGGAAATTCAGACTTGAGAGAAGAGTGAATGGAAGTCAAAAGGTGGAAATCCTCAAACGGTCTATCAGCTGGTGAATGAATAAACCAGTTGTGGTATACCCATACAATGGTCTATTATTCAGCCGTTAAAAACATGAAATTCTGATATACCTACAACTGGATGAACCTTGCAAACATTATGCTAATCTAAATAAGCTATTTACAAAAGACCATGCACTGTACAAGGGGGGACCCAAGAATGTGGAGTTTATTTATTAAAAATTGTGCATTTATTTTTACGTGTTTAAATTTCAGTCACTTTCAAAGTACTCTCTGTTTGATGAAATACACCTATTGAGATGCTCTTTCCACTGCTCAAAACAGTTTTGAACTCGTCAATTTTGATACCTTTTAATGCTTCTGCCATTCTTTGTTTCACCTCTTCCACATTGGCAAAACGTTTGTTTCCCTTTGAGGACTTTTTCATACGAGGAGATAACAACAGCAAAAGGTCACTCAGGGCCAAGATTGGGTGAATAGGGAGGGTGAGGCTCAGAGGTCAAGCCATTTTGGGTCAAAACCTGCTGAACACTCAGCACAGTATGGGCAGGAGCCCTCATAAATCACCAATCATGAAATGGGCAAATGTATTGAAAGATTTCCTCCCCAAAATTCATTGACGCTGAACACAGTCTCTTACAACAACTGGCTAGCTGGTACAGTGATGCTGCTGGGTTCCTAGAACAATTACCTAGTAGGGGAAGCCTGTAGTACAATGGACCAGACAGAAAGCAGATTAATGGTTGCCAGAAACTGCAGGAAGAGGAGGAATGGGGAGTGACTGCTTATTTTCCCTCTGGGATGCTAAAAAAGTTCTGGAATTAGACAGTGGTGATGGTTGCACAACATCGTGAATATACTTAGTACCACTGAATTGTGAACTTTAAAAATAGTTAAAACAAGGCAGGCTCCGTGGCTCAGACTGTAATCCCAGCACTTTGGGAGGCCGAGGCGAGTGGATTGCCTGAGCCCGCAGGTTTGAGACCAGCCTGGACAACTAATCAAACATTAAGCAAGCTGCGCCGGTAGTTCCGGCTACTTGGAAGGCTGAGGCAGAAGGATCGCCAGAGTCCAGCCGGTCGACACTAAGGTGGCCATGAATGTGACACTGCACTCAGCCTGGGTGACAGAGTGAAACTCCAACTCAAAAAAAAAAAAAATTAACTGGGCATGGTGGCACCTGCCTGTAGTTCCCGCTATATGGAAGGCTGAGGCGGAAGGGTCACCTGAGCCCAGCAGGTCGACACTGGGGTGGCCATGAGCGTGCCACTGCACTCCAGCCTAGGCCACGAGTGAGACTCCAACTCAAAAACAAAAAGGTTAAAACGATCAATTTTATGTGTATTTTATTTACCAGAATGAAAAATTAAAAGGGTGAATATTGTTCTAACTCAAATTATGGGACCAGTTGAAAGGCTTGCAGGATAAAGGTTGGAAATGCAAAGACCTGAACCAGTGGTTTTCAGCCTAATTGAGCAAATAATCACCTGGAGAGTTTTACATCATACTCTTATCTTATCTACACCCATGACCAATTTAATCAAAATCTCTGGAAGTGATAAGCAGGCATCACAAACTTTAAAATTCACCCCTCTATGATTCTAACATATAGCCAGGATTTCCAGCGCTGGCCTATAATATTAAGGACCAAATGGGTTGATGACCTCCATGGAAGCTGACTGGAACCTTTAGCTGGAGCAGGGCCTGTGGACCCCAAGCATGGAAATAAAGGAAAATCCTTAAGTTCCTTCAAGGGAAATTCCAGACACCTTGCTAGCCCCAGAAGTAAGTAATTTGTTAAACAAGAAATAGTAGCCTAAACAATAGCCAAAGAAGTTAAAATCCCTGAGATGTTTGTTTTCCCTATGGGAACTAAAGATAACATCTTAACATATGTCCCTGAGCTGTCCTTCAGAGACTGAGACCACCCCACTGGGGACCCCCACCAAACAGATCTTCTGCTGAGCTGGCACCGTAGACCTAAGTTTAGGGGCAAATGAAGACTAAACAGTAACAATCATCCTTTGTTCTAGGATGAGGGGCTTGGAGAAAATCACTGTCCTTGGTTAATACTTTTCTACTGACCCCAAATTTTTAGATAAAACTACTCTTCCTTAACCAATTGCAAATCAGAAAATCTTGGAATCTACCATAATCTATAAGCCCTGGCTTCAAGAAATCCCACCCTTTTAAGCTGAAACCAGCGTGTAAGTAACCTCTACATATTGATTTATGATTTTATTTGTAGCTTCTGCTTTCCTGAAATGTACCCCTGCCTTTAAAAATCCTTGCCTGCAGGCCATCGGAGAGGTCAGGACTGTGAGCATTTACCTGACCGGTCCTCCTTGCTTAGTGCACTAAAAGCCTTTCTATGGCGGCAAACCTCGGTGTGGATATCTGCCTTGACTGAACCAGGCAAGGTCGGTTCTATAACACCCTCATCCTAAACAGTATGCCTTTCATCTTCTCCCAGACTTGTTGGGAGTGAAGTATGCAATTGGACCAGGGTTTGAAATTGGCTCCCCTACCAACCATCTGTGTGACCTTGGGCAAATCACTTAACTCTTCTGCATGTGTTTTTGCTTATGTAAAGAACATCATTTCATAAGGTTTTTGTGAGGCATGCATGAAGTCGCCAATTTCCCAGCTTTACCAGTGTCAAATCCTGTTTTGTCATCGTCTCTCTCTTTGCACCTTCTTCTAGGCAGGAAGGGAGAAACAATGTCTTATTTGTGTGAAAGTTCTGGCACTGCAGTATTTTGTACTATAAGTTCAATTTTTCTCTCTCCACTAGAGGGTAGGTTGAAAGATAACTTCATAACCCAGGGCGGGGCATGTTTGGATCAGGAATTAGTGATAATGAGTGAGCCCAATAAAAATACTTTTTGAACTCATGCTCAGACCTTCGTTTATGCACTGAGTTTTATAATGATGTATGTATATTCTAAGATAAAAACAGATAAAATTCAACTAAAATTTCTAGTAATAAATACAATTATTTGGATTTCCTATGTTTTAGTTCTTATTTGTAGGTAATACAGGTGATATATATATATATATTTTTTTTTTTTTTTTTTTTTTGAGTTGAGATCTCACTTTGTCACTCAGACTGGAGTGCCGTGGTATGATCACAGCTCACTGCAGCCTCAATCTCTTGGGCGCAGAGTGATGCTCCCACCTTAGCCTCCCTAGTAGCTGGGACTACAGGTATGTGCCACCATGCCCAGCTAATTTTTTATTTTTGTAGAGGCAAGGTCTCACTATGTTACCCAGACTGTCTCAAACTCCTGGGCTTAAGTGATCCTCCCACCTCAGCCTCCTAAAGTGCTGGGATTACAGGCATGAGCTGTTGCACCTGGCCTGTATTTTTAATTCAACTACAATTATGGCATAGATACAATTTTGTACTCTGCGGTTTTTTTTCTGCATTTGTTGTGTTTCTATAGTTCATTATTGGCATTTTAATGGCTACATAGTATTTCATTGAATAGCCTCACTATAATTTATTTTTATATTCCTCTATTGCCAAGCCTTTTGATTGGTTCCAAGTTTTCAATATTAGAAATTGTTCTCAATGAAAATATTTCTGCATATAACTTTTAACTTTCCTTGAGTTTTTCCCTCTTAAAATAAACTTCCCATAAGTTACTGGATCAAGGGATATAATTTTTTTTTTCCCGAGTTGGAGTCTCACTCTGTCACTCTGTCAGGCTGGAGTGCAGTGGCATGCTCACGGCTACCACAGCCTCAACTGGTTGGGCTCAGGCAATCCTTCAACCTCAGCCTTCTAAGTAGTTGGAACTACAGGCGCATGCCACCATGCCCAGCTCATTTTAAAATTTATTATAGAGACGAAGTCTCGCCAAGTTGCCCAGGCTGGTCTCGAACCTCTAGGCTGAAGCAATCCTCTTGCATCTGCCTCCCAAAGTGCTGGGATTATGGTGTGAGCCTCTGTACACAGCGGTGAACATTTTAAGGCTCTTGAACACATTATCAGATTGCCTTGGTAAAGGACTGCACCAATTTACACTGTTACCAGCAGGGTGTGGGTGTATCATTTTCAACAACCTGGCAGCACTGAATTTCATCATTCAAGAAAGGTTTACAAATTGTACATAATCTAATCTAATCTAAGTTAATAAATTAGTGTCCGACTTTTTGACATGCACAAAATTCCCATTCCTTTTTTGGGGACATTCCCACTATTTTGTTAACTGTTCGAGGGCAGTTTATAAACTTCCACACATTGTAGAACATCAATAATGTCTTTTTGAAACAATATTCAGGGAATCCTTCCTCCCAGTAATTCCTCAGTTTTCCTGATGGTAATGTTATTTTGCATTTTTTGGTTGTTGTTTTCAAAATAAACTAAAGCACACTTTATTTCACTGATATTGGCAGCCTCAGAGGACTCTGTTTGCAGGAAAAATGTCTGGAGACTTTCACTGGGTGGGAAGCAGACCTCTCCCACACAACGAAAAGAAAGCCGCTAAATCACTGCTCTTTTCTCCCAGCCTCTCTCTGCACTCCCATCTCGTTTTCTGTCTACTCCTGAAGAGCCAGCTCAATATGAACTAAGAAAAAGCTATTTGTAGAGCGCATTGGAGGAAAAAGAACACAAATAGGCCCTTCCTAAGCTATTGAGCTTGGCTTTTCCCTTCCCAGCAGGAAAGGGTTCATGCATGCCCAGCCGATACTACTTGTACTTTGGTACCCATCGATTGGAACAGTTCGTGCTGATTAAAAGCTGCTGTGAATTCAGTCATGCTTTTAAACAACTATGTATTTTGTTAATTGACAGGAATACAAATTAGGCATGAGACCCATGTATCCGGCTACACCTGTCTGGTGCATATTTGTATTCTCAGATTTCTTAAGTACCCCCGTCTGCATAAAGGTTGGGAAATGTGCTCTGACAATAAGCCGATATCTTTTTAAAATTCGTTTTTATTTTTGTACAGAAGAGGTCTTGCTGTGTTGCCCAGGCTGGTCTCAAACTCCTGGCTCAAGCGATTCTCCCACCTCGGTCTCCCAAAGTGCTGGGATTACAGGCGTGAGCCACCATGTCTGGCCAATATCATATAACTAAGAGTTATTTAACCAGTTAAGAGAACTAGGGAAGTACTTGCCATCAGAACTAGCAATTACTAGTATTTCATATGGTAACCTGCCCCTGTTGAAGTAAGACTCCTCCTCCTTAACTTTTTAAAGATGGCTAATTTTACAAGTCTGCTTCCTGCCTGTTCACCTTTTTCTCTTCGGAGACAGCAACAAACAATTAATGGCGTTGCTTAAATGTCTTGCTGCCTGAAATAGCATCTCATTCCAATTAAAAAGTAACAAAGCCTGTGCCTCTCCTCTGCTGCCTTCCTTGGCTGTAACATCTTGACATGTTCCCCTGCCTTCAGCTTTGTCTAAGACCAAGCTTACTTGGAAATGAAATAGGGCATATGTTTCTGCTGGAGGAGGATTGTTTGTGACTTTGCTGGTGGTTTGCAGAAAGTTGACATATATCCAAGGGTTCCTTTGCCAGAGGGCAGCTGGGTCCCCATGGGTTCACCTCATTACCTAGACTAGGAGTCCTTATATCCTGGCGATACCTGGGTTGTTTTCAGGGATGGGGTAACCCACATATTCATACTCCTTCCCCTTCCCCATTTCCTTCAAAGACATCCTGGCCCTAGCCTGCTCTAGTTTTAACCTTCGAAGTTCAACTCAGCATATATTGCAAGCCATAGGTTCTTAAAATTCAAGGAAACAGAAAGGTCGAAACCCAGTGGTTTGCAAGCCTGGCTTTTCATCAGAGTCTTCTCTGATCTTCTGATGGTGAACTTCTACTTTTTTTTTCCTTTTCTTTCTTTCCTTTTTTTTTTCTTTTTTGAGGCAAAGTCCCAGACTGGAGCATAGTAGCAAGATCACGGCTCACTGCAGTGACTTCCTGGGCTCAGGCAATCTTCCCACTTCAACCTCTCAAGCAGCTGGGACTAAATGTACGTGCCCCCACATCTGGCTTATTTTTTAATTTTTTGTAGAGACGAGGTCTCGCTATGTTTTCCAGGCTGTTCTTGTATTCCTGAGCTGAAGCAATCCTCTCACCTTGGCCTTCCAAAGTACAGGGATTACAGGCATGAGCCACTGCACCCAGCCCTCTCGGTGAACTTTTAGGAAATACATGTTGTTGCCCTCGTGCTCATTCTGATTCATTAGGACCATATGTTGCCATGGAACCTTCATTTGGAAAACTCTCCTTGGGATCAGTTTCAGAACACTAAGCTAGCCAGGCTCCCAGAGTAAGACTTCCTTGAATATCATCTCCGGCAGGTGGTTGTACAATATCTGCTGGAACACCTCCAGCCATGGGACATTCGCTGCTTTTTATGAGTAGCTTGAGTTAAGACATTCTTCCTTGTGGTGAAAGAAAAGCTTTTCCATCATAAAAATTCCTACCTATTGGTTTCAATTATGCCCTTTAGAGCAATACAGAAACAAAAAAGTGATTCACCTTCCCCATAACAACCTTTCAAACACTTGAACCTTTCAAATAGTTATTGTTTCCTTCCCAGGATCTCTCTTCCCATTTCTAGATGTTAGTCCAGGTTGTCCTCTGATTGTGGTTGAAGTGAGTTTACAGAGCTTGATTATGTGCTTGGATGTGTCTTTTTTAGACCAACTCTTGAGAGAACTTTACGGTGTCATCTTCTTCCCAGTGTTAGAGGTGAGAAGGCCACAGCTAAGTAGTTCCCACAGCTAAGTAGCTCTCACAGCTGAGTAACTGAATTGAAATTGGAATACTTTGCCTCCAAATCTACATTCTTAACTATGCTTCAGATTTTTCTTTCTTTCTTTTTAAAATGCAAAATAATAGATGCATAAATCAAGGTGTATAAAAGTAAAACCCTGGCCTCTAAAATTTTACTCTGGAGGTGGCCATTGTCAAATTTGCAGCAATCCTCTGAAACACACCACTGAACGCTGGCGTTATATTCAGAACAGAGGGGAACCTTGCCTCCTCTCCTCAGGCATCATCTGCAATAACTGCTGCCTTCAACTGCATTGTGGGCCTGCGCACTGAGTAGGTCTTTTTGCTCACTTTGAGTTTGTTTGGTTTTAATAAGTGTGTTAGGTCAGATTTCACTCATTTTGCATCTCTGCAAATGGATTTGTTGGTCTTAAAAAGAGGGACTTTATATCTATCTCCATTATTGCTGGCTGTGACCCATCATTCCAACTTATATAGCTCTTTTTGCCTTTCAATTTGATCACCCATTAAATTATCTAGCTCAATGTCATTCTTGGATCTCTGATGTCTCTCTTTGTTTAATCATTGATAAGAGTTTTGTTGAAGGTAGGATCAAGGACAGAATCTTTGAAAGGGAATTAATCAATTAATTAATACTCCTGGACTATAGTTATTCAATCAAACGTGAAGACACCTAATTGTATTTCCATTCAGTCTTGTCTAAAAGGCCATGAAAGATTTGGTTAAAGGCCTTTCTGACCACAGCATTTTCCTGATTAATTCATCCAGTAAGTTCAGGAAAGTATTCAGTTTTATTCTTAGCAAATCGATGTGAGTTCCTGCTTGTCATCACCTTTCCCCCTTAAGGCTCAGAAAACATCTCTTGTAGGATCTATTTAATAATTTTGCTGTGGACTGATATCAAACTCGCTTTTTGGTTGGGCTGAGTGGCTCAGAAGTGGCGTGGGCTCAGGCTGGAATGTGTCCCAGTGGAGCCTGGAATGGCATGGGTTCAGGAGTCCAACATTAGCTCAGAGGTACAATTGTGAGGCTGGTGGAAATGCCCTCCATGGAGAAGGAAGTTAGGATCACAGTTTCTGAGGTCTTCTGATCAACACTTCTGAATCGAACGTGTTTTCAACTCTCAAATATAGAAATCATTAATGACCCTGGCATTCGTGGTGTTAGCCTTGGCTCCGATGAGAATGTCTTGATCCTTTCCAAGTACTCTAAGGTCTCCGAGTAGACTGTGACTAGGACTCTGAGAGACAGAGCTTAGTTAACGGCCTCTTATTTTTCTATGGCACAGCACCCACTGGACTTCTAGAAGGCATTGCCTCACTTTTATAGACAGAAGAAGTAACAGCTGCCACCAGGGCCATTTCTCATTTCCACTGGCTAACTGACTATCTGTCCCTGAGAAGATATGGTGTCCCCCAGCAGCAGCAGAAAGTGCCCATGGGTTCTTCCATTTCATGGCTTAAACTACGATGACTTGCGTTTCCACTAGGACAGGACCCTAATTCCTTCTTCTGGGCCCAGCTGGGCGGGAAGGGCTGCATATGAAGGTGAACGTGGAATCAAGACTGGAAGAAACAATAGTGCTGGTGAAGGGACTGACTAGCTAGAACGAAGTTGACATGCACTTGGTCAGCAGGACTGGGAATTAAGTGAGGACTGGGACAAGGGAGGTCGGGGTTCTGGCAGCAACACAGTTGGGATGCAGGGAAAAGCAGGCAACAAAATTAGGATAATAATACATATCCAGCAGGTGATTGTAAGATTTAGAAATAATGTGTACGGCATACCTCACATGCAGTATCTCCAAGTAGGTTCATGGATATACTCTCAGGAGTCCAAAAGTTCTCTACAAACATATTAAGTTCTTAACTTTTTTAAGAACAGGTTTTGGTTCACAGCAAAATTGAGAAACCGGTACAGAGAGTTCTCTTGCAATCTCCCCCCAGCCGCCATACAGCTTCCCTCATCATTGACATCCTGAACAGTGGTGCTATATTTGTTACAATCCACAAACCAGTATTGACACATCATTATCACCCGAAGCCCATAGTTTACCTCAGGATTTACTCTTGGTATTTCTGTATATCCTATGTGTTTCAACAAATTTATAATGACATGCATCCACTGTTATCATATAATACAGAATATAGACATACCACAGAAATATCGCAGGCGTGGTTCTAGACCACCGCAGTAAAGAGGATATTTCAATAAAACAAATCACATAAACTTTTTGGTTTCCCAGTGCATATAAAAGTTATGCTTCTACTTTACTATAGTTTGTTAAGTGTGTGATACCGTTATGTCTAAAAATGCACATATCTTAATTTTAAAGTAGTCTTTTGTTCAGAAATGCTACTGATTATCTGAACCTTCAGCGAATCACAATCTTTTGCTGGTGGAGGGTCTTGCCTCGATGTTGATGGCTGCTGTCAGGGTGGTGGTTGCTGAAGGTTGGGGTGGCTGTGGCAACTTCTTCAAATAAGACAACAGTGAAGTTTGTTGTATCAATCAACTCTTCCTTTCATGGAAAATTTATCTGTAGCATGGGATGCTGTTTGATAGCATTTTACCCACAGCAGAACTTCTTTCACAATTGCAGTCAATCTTCCCAAGCCCTGCCGCTATTTTATCAACTAAGTTGATGTCATATTCTAAATCCTTTGTTATCAGGTCAACAATGTTCACCAGGAATAGATTCTATCTCAAGAAACGACTTTCTTTGCTTGCTCATCCGTAAGAAGCAGCTCCTTATCCATCCAGGTTTTATCATGAGATTGCAGCAATTGAGTCACCTTTCTAGGCTCTACTTCTAATCCTAGTTCTCTTACTATTTCCACCTATTAGCTGGGATGTTTATCCCTCCAAGTCTCATGTTTAAATGTGATTCACGTTGCTGTAGGTGGGGCTTAGTGGGAGGTGTTTGGGTCGAGGGGCCGCATCCCTCATGAATGACTAGGTGTCTCCCTATGGTAAGGAATGAGTTCTCGCTCTAGTTACTACAAGATCTGATTGTTAAGAGGAGCCTGGCACCTCCTTCCCTCTCTTACGCTCTCTTTTGTCATTTGATATGCCACATCCCTTTCCCCTTCTGCTATGACTGGAAGCTCCCTGAAACCCTCAGCAGAAGCAGAGTTGGCTCCATGCCTGCAGAATGGCGAGCCAAATAAACCTCTTTTCTTTATGAATTACCCAGCCTCAGGTATTCCTCCGCTGAAGTTGTGAACTCCCCAAAGTCATCCATGAGGGTTGGAATCAACTTCTTCCAAACTCCTTTTAACATTGATACTTTGACCTCTTCCCATGAATCAAGACTGCTCTCTTTTTTTTTTTTTTTTTTTTTGAGTCAGAGTCTCACTCTGTGGCCCAGGCTGGAGTACAGTGGCATGCTCATGGCTACTACAGCCTTGACCTGCTAGCCAAGACTATTCTTAATGGCATCAAGAATGGTGAATTCTTTCCAGAAGGTTTTCAAATTACTTGGATCAGTTCCATCAGAGGAAGTATAATCTATGGCAGCTGTAGCCTTACAAAATGTAGCTCTTAAATAATAACCCTTGAAAGTAAAAATTATTTTGTGATCCATGGGCTGCAGAATGGATGTTGTGTTAGCAGGCATGAAAACAACACTGATCTTGTACATTTCCATCAGAGCTCTTGGGCAGCCAGTGCCTTGCCAATGAACATTACTATTTTGAAAGGAATTTTTTTTCCTGAGCAGTAGTTCTCAACAGTGGGTTAAGATATTCAGTAGATCGTGCTGTAAAGAGATGTGCTGTCACCCAGGCTTTGTTTTTCCATTTATAGAGCACAGGGTATAATTAGCATAAATCTGAAGGGCCTTCAGGTTTTTGAAATGATAAATGAGCATTGGCTTCAACTTAAAGTCACCAGCTGCCTTAGCCCCTAGCAAGAGAGTCCGCTTGTCCTTTGAAGCTTTGAAGCCAGGCGTTGACTTCTCCTTTCTAGCTATGAAAGTCCTAGTTCGCATCTTCTTCTGATAGAAGGCTGTTTTATCTGCATTGAGAATCTGTTGTTTTGGGTAACCACCTTCATCAATGATCTTCGCTAGGTCTTCTCCATAACTTGATGCAGTTCCCACATCAGCACTTGTTGCTCCATCTTGCACTTTTTTTTTTTTTGAATCAGAATTTCACTCTGTTGCCCAGGCTGGAGTGCTGTGGCACGGTCATGGCCACTGCAGTCTTGACCTACTGGACTCAGGTGGTCCTTCTACCTCTACCCAAGTAACTGGAACCACAGGCACACGCCACCATGTTCGGCTACATTATTAATTAATTAATTAATTTTTGAGTTGGAGTCTCACTCCATTGCCCAGACTGGAGTGCAGTGGCATGCTCCTGGCCACTGCAGCCTTACCGGCCGAGCTCCGGCGATCCTTCCGCCTCAGCCTTCCAAGTAGCTGGAACTACAGGCGTGCGCTACCACGCCCCGCTAATTTTTTGTTTTATTGTAGAGTTGAGGTCTCGCTGCCCAGGCGGGTCGCGAACCCACGGGCTCAGGCAATCCATTCACCTCAGCCTCCCAAAGCGCTGAGCCACTGAGCCAGGCCATTTTTTAAAAAAATGTATTATAGAGACGAGGTCTCACCAATTTGCCCAGGCTGGTCTCGAACCCCTGGGCTCAGGCATTCCTCTCGCCTTGGCCTCCCAGAGCGCTGGGATTATAGACTTGAGCCACTGTGCCTGGCTCATCTTGCACTTTTATGTTATAAAGTCAACTTCTTTTCTTAAACCTTATAACCCAACCTCTGTTGGTTTCCAACTTTTCTTCTGAGCTTCCTCACCTTTCTCAGTCCTCATGGAAATGAAGAGAGTTAGATCCTTGCTCTGGATTCTGGATTAGGCTTTGACTTAAGGGAATGTTGTGGCTGGTTTTATACAGATCACTCAAGCTTTCTCTGTATCAGCAATAAGGCTGTTTTACTTTCTTATCACCTGTGTGTTCACTGGAGTAGCACTTTTATTTTCTTCAAGAACTTTTTCTTTACATTCACAATGTGGCTGTTTGGCACAAGAAGCATACCCTTTGGGCAATCTCGGCTTTTTCTTTTTTTTTTTTTGAGTTGGAGTCTCACTCCATGGCTCAGGCTGGAGTGCAGTGGCATGATCACGGCCACCCTAGCATTGACCTGCTGGGCTCAGGCAATCCTTCTGCCTCAGTCTTCCAAGTAGCTGGAACTACAGGCATGTGCTACCATGCCCGGCTAATTTTTTGATTTACTGTGGAAATGAGGTCTCACCAAGTTGCCCAGGCTGGTCTCAAATCCATGGACTCAGGCAATCCTCTCACCTCGGCCTCCCAAAGTGCTGGGATTACAGGCTTGGGTCACCACGCCTGGCCTATCTTGGCTTTTGACATGCCTTCCCCACTAACCTTAATTATTTCTAGCTTTTGACTTAAAATGAGAGATATGTGGTTTTTTTTCACTTGAATACTTAGAGGCCATTGTAGGGTTATTAAATGGACTAATTTCAATACTGTTGTGTCTCAGGGAATAGAGAGACCTGAAGAGAGGGAGAGAGACATTGGAATGGCCAGTTGGTGGAGCGGTCAGAACACATATTTATTGATTAAGCTCATCATCTAATATTGGCACAGCTTGTGGTACTTCAAAACAATTACAATGGCATTATCAAAGATCACTGATCACATATCACCATAACAGATATAATGATAATGGAAAGTTGTAAGTGTTTCAAGAATTATCAAAATGGGAAACAGACACGAAGTGAGCACATGCTGTTGAAAAAAATGGTACCGATAGACTTGCTCAACTCAAGGTTGTCAAAAAGCTTCAGTATGTAAAAAATGCAGTATCTGCAAAGGCAAAGCACAATAAAAGGGGCATAGCTATAGTGTCACTGCCCTAAAATCCTCTGCACTCTGCCTGTTCATCCCTGCCTCCTCCTAGCCCCTGGCAACCACTGTTCTTTTTACTGTCTCCATAGTTTGCCTTTTCCAGAATGTCATACGGTCGGGATCATCCAGTGTTTAGCCTTTTCCGATGGACTTCTTCCACTTAGTAATATGCATTTAAGCTTCCTCTGTATCTTTTCATAGCTTGGCAGCTGTTTTCTTTTTAGGGCTGAATTATATGCCATTGTCTGGATGTACCACAGTTGATATATCCATTCTTCAGCTCTTAACTTTTAAGCCAGTGCTTTCAAACTGGGGTCTTTGGATCTGTCTCTGGGTCTAACGTGTTCTTGAGGACTCAAGTGTTTTAGAATTTGAGAAGCACGAGCCTAGCGTATAGTAGATGCTCAATACTTAGAATAATTAGTGATAGAATTACGACTAGTGTAAGAGAAGCTAAGAGTGTCATGAAGCAGGGCTGAGTGAGGCCTGAGCTCACAGGATTTATCCTAGAGAGGAGAAACATGTCAACTGGTTTTTCGGTCAAAATTGCTTTTTGTGACTAGGGCGGACTTGAGATTCCTGGGCAGCTGCTCGGAGCTGCCTAGGCTTCAAAGGGCATATGCCCGGGGCAGATACTGGGCACCTCTGTGGCCTGATAGGTTCTGACAGCTCCGTTTTTAAAACTTGGAACATTTTTTCATCTTGGGTATTCTGGCACCGTTCCCTTGCTCAGTGATTTCCAGAGATTACAGTGTGATTCCTCAATTACCTCTGAAAGGTCTCCCTGTTTCCTGGACTATAATTCATGGGGCCTGGAGACCTGAGCTCGTTGAGGGCGGCTCGGGGCTTCCTGGCTCCCTCTCTACCCATCTTTAGCTTCGGTTCCCTCTTAGCCATCTGTGTTCTGCTCCACTGGCATAGAAGATTCTGCTTCCAGATGGCCGGGGCAGAGTGAAGTTGCAGCTGGGCAGTGCCATCATCTGTTCCGCCATCTACCCAGGCCACCCTCCTTCTTTGTTCATCATCTTGCCTGAAACACAATTTCACGAGGCCCATTCTTTGCCATCTGAACATCGCACAGGCCTGCGATCAGAGCTGTGACTGCAACACAGCTTCTTCCGTGCTCTTTCTCCACCTACACGTGGAAATGTCCCCTGAGCCGGCACATAGTGGTTTTAAGTACCATGCTTGTGTTCGTTTGGAACATGCCATATTGTATTTTCAAAATTTCATTGTTTAGAGCCCTCCAGTTTTCAAGTCCTATTTCCTTTTAATGCAGGGATTCTCAACCTGGCTGCACATTAGAATGATTAGAATCCTGCACAAATTTCTGGGGTTGGGGTCTCCAGATAATCATAAAACTCTCTGGGGTTTAGGCTTCCCAGATTATCATAAAAGAAAATAAGCGTTACAGTGAACTTTATCAAAATTAAACACTTTTGTTTATCAAAAACTACTGCTAAGATAAAGAAGAAACAGGTAACAGGCAGAAAATACTTGCCACACAAATATTTGACAAGGAACTTGTAACCAGAGTGTCTTAACAATTCCTACAATTCAGTAATAAAAAGACAAATAGCCAATTGGAAGAAACTGTCAAAAAGCTTAAAATTGGCACTTCACAAAGGAACATTTGTAAATGGCCAATAAGCATGTGAAAAAGCATTTAATATCATTCATCATGAGGGAAATGCACACTAAAACCAAAATGAGGTACCTGCTAAAATGGCTAAACTGAAACGATGACAACCCCAAATGCTGACAAGAACGCAGAGCAACAGGAATTTTCATTCCTTTCTGGTAAGTGTAGAAGATGGTACAACCACTTTGGAAATTGGTCTGGCAGCTTCTCATCAAGTGAAACATATGCCTACTAGGTTGACCAAAAATATGACTTCTAGGTTTTTATCCAAGAAAAAGGAAAATAGACATACACCAGAAGACTTAACAGCTTTATTACTAATAGACCCAAACTGGAAACAAGCCTCTAAATATCCCTCAGCTAGAGAAGTAATAAGCAATTTGTTATAGATCCATACCATAGAAACACTACTCTGTGACAGGAAACTGCTGATTTACACAACAACATAGATGAAACTGGAAAGCATAATGCTGGGTGGAAGAGATCTCACACTCAAGTACATGACTCCGTTTAAATAAAGTTCTAGAATGGGCAATCTTAAATATGGAGAAAGGCATCAGAGCAGAGGTTGCCTCTAAGGTAGGGGTCTGGAAAGTGCTGGAGAGAACTCTCTCCAATTTCTTGACAGTGGGATGGGTTACAAAACATATGAATTTGTCAAAACTCATTTTCCAAGTGAGGCCTTAAATGTTGCACATTTAGCATCTGTACATCCAATTTATATGAATTATACATCAATAAGGAAAATGAAACGTGAATAAAGTCCCCCAGATGATTTTGCTGCACAGTAAGGGTTGAGAGTCAATGCTGTGCTTCCTCAGCTCATAAAATGTTTCTGTCTTTTTCTTGCAGTTTAAAAACCTTTAGCCAGGTGTGGTGGTTCACGCCTATAATCTCAGTACTTTGGGAGGCCGAGGCAGGAGGATTGCCTGAGCCCAGGGTTTCGAGACCAGCCAGAACAGTTTAGTAAGACCTCATCTCTACAATAAATCAAAAAATTAGCTGGGCATGGTGGTGCTTGCTTGTAACTCCTTCCAGCTATTTGGAAGGCTCAGGCAGAAGGATTGAAGTCTAATACCAGCTCTCTTTTCTGAGCAAGAGACTTCTCAGGAAGAGAACTGGGAGAAATGACTGCCTGCTCTTCTTGGAGAATGAAACTTGCAGTAGCAGTCTAGGAAGGAGCCACTTTGGCCTAGCTCTCTTAGGTCTATGCAAAGATTGATGTTTTTGGCTGGGCGTGGTGGCTTAAGTCTGTAATCCCAGTACTTTAGGAGGCTGAGGTGAGAGGATTGTCTGAGTCCAAGGGTTCGAGACCAGCCTGGGCAATAGTGAGACCTCATCTCTACGATAAATTAAAAAATTAGCTGGGCTTGGTGGTATGTGCTTGTAGCTCCAGATACTTGGCAGGTTGAGGTGGAAGGATTGCCTGAACCTAGTAGGTTGAGACTGTGGTGGCCATGAGCGTGCCGCTGTACTCCAGCCTGAGTGACAGAGTGAGACTCCGACTCCAAAAAAAAAAGAGAGAAAAGAAAAGTTGATGTTATGTTTTGGGAAAGCATCTTTTGTCCACTTCATCAGATGAGCATCTTTTTGCTCTTAGACTTACTGATTTTTACGTAGTAGAACGTGTATTTATTTAAAGCGAAGTTCTATGTGTCTTTCTGTTAGATGTACTTCTTTGAATAAAACATTCTTTTAAAAATTACAATTTCTGTTCTAAATTCTCTTTTGCCAAGACCAAAGGATATGTAGGATAATTTTATTTTATCATGTCATGTTTATATTTTCAGGCTACTTATTACCCATCTTCTATGCCTTGCCATATTTTTCTTATCTGTGGTACTGAGATCTGATTTAGTGGGTTTTTTTTTTTTGTTTTGTTTTTTTTGAGGAACCTGTGTCAAATACCTGTGAGTAATAGATAGCTGACTCAGCTGCCTTAACTGTCCAGGACTCAGCTAATAACTAAAACGTAAACCACAAAGAGCCTCTGAAGTCATAAAACCCATGCACTTTACTCAGAGGTGAGCCCTGTGGAGTCTCACTCATAATCAGTTTACTCTTACCTGGGTCACAGGTATAATATCTTCACAGCCTGGCTAGAAGCACCAAGTTAGAAGAAAAAAACGAAGGCAGCTCTTACGGTCACGAACATTAATAACTATAAAAAGGGGCAGCTGACAGGAGAGAAGAGACAATCCTTTCCACCTTCGTCTTATCCTATTCACATAAAAAAGAAATAGAAAGATCTAGTGGCCCTTTGCTTCAGGAGTGCACGTGTAAAATCATCCTCAATAATCTCCAGAGACATGGCCACATTTGAGGTCAATGCAAAACAGTCAGTGATGGTAATGCCTTCAAGTCATCAAGTAAAGGCTAAATGTTCCATGCACGACTCTCCTTAAGCAGGCAGAGAAGTGTGTAATATGGTTTAGAAAGGTTTCTATCAAATTGGGCAGAAATAAAAGTTTTGACAGTCTGAGTATGTTGAAGTTTTTCAAGCCTTTTCTTGTCCTGGTACAGTGCTCTTGAGGACAGCTCTGGGGTGATGACAGTGGTAGAGACAGGACCAGATCCTCCCTGCTCTCCGTTATAATCGGCCCTTCCCCCCTTTCTGGATGGGGAAGCACCCTCCGTAACCACATCCATTCCCGTGTGGTACTGGGCCTCCAGTCGATACTCTGTGTTTACACAGCACTGGCTGCCTTTCTTCCTTACTGTCTCTGACACCTGCCATTCCCCCACCTCGTCTCCTCCGTAGACTCTGGTTATCTCTGGGTGGACTCTTATCCTGCAGATTCATCAGGGGCTCATCTCTGAATCCCATGAATCTGAAATAAAAAGTAGCGTGGCACACAGAAGTTCTACAGATGAAATGTTACTGATACTTGCAGTTTGTTTTAATATAACCCAGCAGGGATTAGGGAAAGAAAGGCATAGACGAAACAAGGTGGCTATTGACGACTGTCAGAGTTGGCTGATGGTGTAATGGGGGATGGTGGCTCATGTGTTCTCTTTGTGTATGTTAGAAATGTCCATTTGGATAGCTACAAGGAAAATATATAAACCCAACTTAAAGTTCTTGCTGAACCTGGAATCAACCATACTGTCCATCAAAAGAAGACTAGATTTAAAAAATGTGGTACATTTACACGATGGAATACTACACAGCCATAAAAAAGAACAAAATCATGAACTTCGCAGCAACCTGGATGGAACTAG